>NC_090649.1:206106267-206306834 GCF_040937935.1 Hyperolius riggenbachi | reverse complement strand
TTAAAGGAAACCTGAAACAACCAAAAAAAAGTATCCATTCATACCTGGGGCTTCCTCCAGCCCCCTTCCGGCCGTTGGCTCCCTCTCCCAATCCCGGGCTGCCTCGATCCTCCTCTGATCATCCAGGTATATCTCTCAGTCGCTGTCTGTTGCTACAAGCTGCATGATCGGGGAGCGCACCCAGCCAGGCCACACATGCGCACTACGCATTGACTGACAGAGTTACCGAGAGGACAGTGGAGGATCGAGACGGCTCAGGGTACTTTACTTTAAGGGTACTGGCAATTTTGCATTTCAGCTGTGTTGCTTTTACAATACTTCTACGATACTTATGCCATCAAAGTGAGATATATATATATATATATATATATATATATATATATATTTATATATATATATATATATAGATATATATATATATATATATATATATATATATATATATATATATATATATATACACACACACAGTGGAGTGCGAAAGTTTGGGCAACCTTGTTAATCATCATGATTTTCCTGTATAAATCGTTGGTTGTTACGATAAAAAATGTCAGTTAAATATATCATATAGGAGACACACACAGTGATATTTGAGAAGTGAAATTCAGTTTATTGGATTTACAGAAAGTGTGCAATAATTGTTTAAATAAAATTAGGCAGGTGCATAAATTTGGGCACCTGTCATTTTATTGATTCAAGCACCTTTAGAACTAATTATTGGAACTCAAATTGGCTTGGAAAGCTCAGTGACCCCTGACCTACATGCACAGTATTTAAGGGGGTCAATTGTAAGTTTCTCTTTTAATTTTCTCTGAAGAGTAGCAACATGGGGTCTCAAAACAACTCTCAAATGACCTGAAGACAAAGATTGTTCACCATCATGGTTTAGGGGAAGGATACAGAAAGCTGTCTCAGAGATTTCAGCTGATTGTTGCCAGAGTTAGGAACATATTGAGGAAATGGAAGACCACAGGCTCAGTTCAAGTTAAGGCTCAAAGTGGCAGACCAAGACAAATCTCCGATAGACAGAAGCAACAAATGGTGAGAACAGTCAGAGTCAACCCACAGACCAGCACCAAAGATCTACAACATCATCTTGCTGCAAATGAAGTCACTGTGCATCGTTTAACCATTCGGCGCACTTTACACAAGGAGATGCTGTATGCGAGAGTGATGCAGAGGAAGCCTTTTCTCTGCCCACAGCACAAACAGAGCCACTTGAGGTATGCTAAAGCACATTTGGACAAGCCAGCTTAATTTTGGAATAAGACGCTGTGGACTGATGAAACTAAAATTGAGTTATTTTGGCATAACAAGTAACAAGAAGGAACATGGAGGAAAAAGAACACAGCACTCTAAGAAAAACACCTGCTACCTACAGTAAAATATGGTGGTCGTTCCATCATGCTGTGGGGCTGTGTGGCCAGTGCAGGGACTGGGAATCTTGTCAAAGTTGTGGGACGCATGGATTCCATTCAGTATCAGCAGATTCTGGAGACCAATGTCCAGGAATCAGTGACAAAGCTGAAGCTGCGATGGGGCTGGATCTTTCAACAAGACAACAATCCTAAACACTGCTGAAAATCCACTAAGGCATTCATGCAGAAGAACAAGTACAACATTCTGGAATGGCCATCTCAGTCCCCTGACCTGAATATAATTGAAAATCTGTGGTGTGAGTTAAAGAGAGCTGTCCATGCTCAGAAGCCATCAAACCTGAATGAAATAGAGTAAATGTTTTGTAAAGAGGAATGGTCCAAAATACCTTCAACCAGAATCCAGACTCGCATTGGAACCTACAGGAAGCGTTTAGAGGCTGTAATCTCTGCAAAAGGAGGATCTACTAAATATTAATTTCATTTATTTTTTGTGGTACCCAAATGTATGCACCTGCCTAATTTTGTTTAAACAATTATTGCACACTTTCTGTAAATCCAATAAACTTCATTTTACTTCTCAAATATCACGGTGTGTGTCTCTTATATGATATATTTAACCGACATTTTTTATCGTAACAACCAATGATTTATACAGGAAAATGTGTAGTATGCCTAGTCTATGAGATTTAATGTTTAATCTTTTATATATATTTTTTATGCGATCCTATAGCATTAGCTTTTATACTTGTGTATTATGCACATATTTTAGCATGACCTCATGTACTAAAATAACTTTTGTTTAAATGGAACCATATCCGCTACACGTGCATGCAAATTTATGCAAAGCATTTGAGCGTTGTATGCACTACAGTCATGTATTTTGTGTGCATATTATAACCTTACTTAAATTGCATGTAACTGCTCTGGCACTGATAGTTGCCTCTGATAGTTGAAATCAAATTCTATATGCATAAATTTGTTTGAATGCTGTTATTTATTTATCTTTTGATTCTCATTATACAATGTTGTCTGTAGTATTTGTTAAAGGTAGAGTTATGTTTTTGATATGCTGTTAGTGCTGTGGCATTAAGCGCCTTGTCTGATGATTGTAGGCACTGCTATTTGGCCTGAGGAAGTGGGTATGCACACACGAAACGCGTTGCCAGTGCAATAAAATTCTATTAACACGTGAATTTGTCTTCATTGAGGTAAGCCATCTCACTTTTTTCATTTTATTTGTTTTTAACGTATTTTATCTGCTCTGGGCGCCTCTTCCCCCTTTACCTTGTGCCTTCACCCTCCTTTTGGAGGGGGATCAACCCTCTTTGACCAGTTTAGGTCATTTGAGGTTTAATTTTTATCAAGAGTGCGACCATCGCCAGCTCCGTCTGGTCACCCGAGTGGAGTCGGGGTTATACATCTCCACCTGCTTCTAGTGGTCGGTTGCCCTTTTGCAACCCACCTTTGTGAGTATAATACATTCGCATATTTTACATGCTTCTGGTACTGTGACATACTGCACCATTTGGGCTCTGGTTGTCTCTGTGTTTTCTTTCTGCAGGGTGCAATTTTTATTATCCCTACTTTTTGCAGACCATTATCTCCAGCCTGTGCATTTGTAGCTATTGGATGGCACCAATATAATAGCAGCTTATTTAATGTATTGTTCTTTCTGAGCAAGAAGGTGACTGCTTTCACATGGTACAAGAAAGTGGTAACTGTTAGTAATGTCTGCACAAGATAAATCCATGGTTCTGAAGCAGTAATTTGTCACCTTCTTAGATGTGTATATTGACCATACTCTGGTGGACAGAGCTATGTTATGATGCAGTACAGAGCCTATGTGGCACCACAGAGAGGACTGGAATTGTACTTTTATATGTGTGTATTCGTTTATATGTGTGTATGTTTCTCTCAGGTGACAAATTATTGTATTTGCTGTCAGAGCAGTGAGTCCCTAGGTAGTGAAGTAGCAGAGCAATGTTCATCTCCCACTATGCTCAACTGTAATCAGAGACCTGTTGCTCACCTATCAACAGGCAACAATCAGCTGATAAGAAAGTTATAACCCCTTACCCTCCAATATGGCTGAAATACTGTATAGGTTCTTTTGAGCAAGCAGCTTCTTTTCTGTTTTGTAAATGAAAAGTTAGAGCCCATTTCCACTAGGGCTGAATGCAGCCCAAATCTGCGGCAAATTTACAGTGTTTCCCCGCTGGCGAGTCTGGCAGGGGAGGGGGGAGATGTACTCATGCTTCTCGAAATACTGCTTCAGACTTAATGCTTTTAGGCCTAGTGCACACCAGAGCGGTTCTGCTGCGGTTTGCGATCCGCTTGCGGGTGCGGATCTGCTAGGGCAATGATGGCTAACCTTGGCACTCCAGCTGTGCCAAAACTACAAATTCCATCATGCCTCTGCCTCCCCGAGTTATGCTTAGATCTGTCAGAAAATTGCACTGCTTCATGGGACTTGTAGTTCCACCACAGCTGGAGTGCCAAGGTTAGCCATCACTGCACTAAGGTAATGTATTTCAATGGGCTGGTTCACACCAGAGCGGGAGGCGTTTTGCAGAAACGCATACTCCCGGGCTGCTGCAGATTTTGGATTGTGGATGCGTTTCTGCCTCAATGTTAAGTATAGGAAAAACGCAAACCGCTCTGAAAAACGACACTTCAGAGCGGTTTGCCAGGCGTTTTTTGTTACAGTAGCTGTTCAGTAACAGCTTTACTGTAACAGTACATGAAATCTACTACACCAAAAACGCTTCACAAAACCGCAAAATGTTAGCTGAAACGCTACAGAAAAAGAAGAAAAAGCGTTTCAAAATCTGCTAGCATTTTGCGGATCTGCTAGCGGTTTTTGGTGTGCACTAGGCCTTACTGATTTTTTTTACTGATGGTTAGCACAGCACAATAGTCTTCTGCTATACTGACAAGATGTTAGAACAGGCAGCTTATATACAGTGGACATCAAAAGGATTACAGGGGCTTTTTTTTTTTTTTTTTTAGCATATTGTTAATTTAATGGTCTATATTTATATATGCAAAAAAAAAGCCTCTATACCTCTTTTTGAGGTTCAATGTATATAAGCTGCCTGTTCTAACTTCTAACATCTTGTCAGTATACAGGAATTGAAGCTGTAGAAGGCTTATTAGCCGAAAGCTTACTCTTTTTCTTTTAAGTGAGCCAACAAATGGTATCCTGATTCAAAACTTCTTGCTGATACCAGTCAGAACTCAGCTATTATATACAATTCAGTTGCTTTTTGTAAGTTACTGTATATGAATTATTTTGGTCATCTTTTACCTTGTCAGAGATGCTGTAGTTACCTCTGCTGCGGGAAGCGGCACCGCCGCTTCCGCGTCTGACGTCACCTTGCCCGCAGCCGCATCCCCTCAGGCTCCTCTCCGCGGGCCGGGCATCTCTGCATTACACCAGCATAAATTGACACGCGCGCGCAATAGGCGGCATGATCTTTATGCACTAAGGAGGCGAGTCAGCTGACACACCTGTCAGCTGACCACGGCGGCCGCCTCTGCAGCGCTCATTGGTCGGCTTGCTTTGGGCGGGCCATTTGGATTAGCTGTGTGTATTTAAACTCAGAACCTTCAGTGGCTTGTTGTCTGTTGTTGCTGAAACTTTGCAGTGAAAGCTCTCAGACCTTAGTCAGATCCGTGTGTGTTTGATCCGGCAGGACCCCGGGGATTCACACTTAGCTTAGGATTATCATTCAGTGCTGGTCGTAATGAAAAAATCTACGCTTACGGGTCGTTACGCGTAATTTTACGCTATTACGCATTACGCAATTACGGTTACGGCGTAAGAAAGTATCTACGGGGCAGCACCGTAATTACGCGTTGACGCTACGCAGTTACGCGTAAGGATACCGTAATTCAGTTGCTTACGTTACGATATTACGCTTGCTGCCGTAACGTCCACGCGTACGTTTTGACGCATGTTTAGCATATGTACGCAATAGCTGTCACTCACAAACCGCCGCCTACTACGCGTACGTTTTGACGCATGCAAGGCTGATATGTACGCAGTAGGCGGCGCCTTGTGAGTGACAGCTATTGCGTACATATGTTCCGCATGCGTCAAAACGTACGCGTGCGCACGCATTCCGGGCACGCTCAGCTTCAAAGCCTGTGATTGGCTAATGCGTACAGAACAACAGGAAGTTCAAAAAAACAGGCCAGACGCGTGGAAGAGACCTGAAGAGAGACACAGACTTCCTCTGCAGGGCACCAGAATCCACAGCCAGCCAGAATGCCTCCAAAGAATTGCCCTAAATTGAAAAGGATGGTGATTGAGGTAAGTGATCTATTGAACAAAATGCATATATGTTTGGTACTGTTTCTGTGCATTTATTTATATTTGACATTAAAAAGTGTATCAGGTGTTTGTGAGAGTTTTTTTATTTTATTTGTCACTGTAACTTTGCTTGTACCACTACTGTTAAAGGGACTCCGAGCTACGCGTCATGACGGTGGTCGGCGTGACAGTCCTGCGCATATGCGGGTTTACTGCGCATGCGCAGGACTGTCACGCCGGCCGCCGTCATGACGCGTATCGGCCGGCATAATGACGTGCCTCTTCCTATACCAGCAAGTGTCGGGCCGACACTCGTCTGAGTGTCGCGGCTGTGTGCTCGGAGTCCCTTTAATAGTAGAGACACATTCACACTGTATTTTGCTAAATGGTAGCTATTTTTTTTTGAGCAGTTTTCAAGCGGTTGTTTAGCGGTTTGCGTTTACCTCTTTTTGCGCGGTTTGCGTTTTTTGTATGGGAGTTCCTAGCGTCTACAGCATTTTGCGAATAGTGATTAGTGTTCTGATTGGGTGTTTTTTTTTTTCTGGACCAAAAATGCAATAGCAGCATAGGGGGCGATATTGTGGCTGGGAACGCGAAGAATCACTTGCGTTCCCAGCCTGACGGACGGTGACGGCGAAACCGGAAGTAAACGCCGGCGGGGACGGGAGGATCGGAGGGACACGGCGAGGGAACCGATCAGCTGTAGGGGGCTGAGGGAAGCCCCAGGTTAGTAAAACTTTTTTTTTTCCGGCTTAACCCCTTGAGGACCACAGTCTTTCTACCCCTTAAGGACCAGACCCTTTTTTTCCATTCAGACCACTGCAGCTTTCACGGTTTATTGCTCGGTCATACAACCTACCATCTAAATGAATTTTACCTCCTTTTCTTGTCACTAATACAGCTTTCTTTCGGTGTAATTTGATTTCTGCTGTGATTTTTAGTTTTTATTAGATTCATCAAAAAAGACATGAATTTTGTCAAAAGAATGATTTTTTTTTAACTTTCTGTGCTGACATTTTTGAAATAAAATAAAATTTCAATATACATTTTTGTCCAGATTTATTCTGCTACATGTCTTTGATAAAAAAAAAAAACAATAAGTGTATATTTACTGGTTTGGTTAATAGTTATAGCGTTTACAAAGTATGGTGCCAAAATTATATTTTCCCATTTTGAAGCATCGCTGACTTTTCGGAGCACCTGTCAGGTTTTATGAGGTGGCAAAATTCCATGATTAAATACCCCCCAAATGACCCTATTGTGGAAAGAAGACATCCCAAAGTATTCACTAGGGCCCGTTCAGATCACAAATGCGGATGGCCATGCGTGCGGAACGCGTGTGGACCGCAACGCGTACGAACGCATGGCCATCCGCGTTTGTGTGCGTTGCGTGGCTGATCCCATCACTGAAAAGTGAATGGGACAGCCACGCGTTTTGTCAAAATCTGCGTGCAGCATGCGTTCCCGGACCGCACAGGTCCGGAACGCATGCAGTGTGAACATCAGACAGTGCACTCTATGCACTGTCTGATGTCATGCGTGTCGGCCTCCTTTCCAAAACGCGGCTGGAAACGCGGCCCCTAAGAGGCATGGTGAGTTCATAGAAGATTTTTTTGTCACAAGTTAGCGGAAAATGACACTTTGAAACAAAAATAAAACAAAAAAAAAGTTTCCATTTCTGCTAACTTGTTAAAAAAAAAAAAATCTGCCACGGACTCACTATGCCCCTCTCTGAATACCTTGGGGTGTCTACTTTCCAAAATGGGGTCATTTGTGGGGTGTGTTTACTGTCCTGACATTTTGGGGGGTGCTAAATTGTAAGCACCCCTGTAAAGCCTAAAGGTGCTCATAGGACGTTGGGCCCCTTAGCGCACCTAGGCTGCAAAAAGGGGTCACACATGTGGTATTGCCGTACTCAGGAGAAGTAGTATAATGTGTTTTGGGGTATATTTTTAAACATACCCATGCTGGGTGGGATAAATATCTTTCTAAATGAGATTTTTTTGATTTTTTTTTTTACACATAATTGTCCATTTACATAGAGATTTCTCCCACCCAGCATGGGCATGTGTAAAAATACAACCCAAAACACATTATACTACTTCTCCTGAGTACGGCGATACCACATGTGTAACACTTTTTTCTAGCCTAGGTGTGCTAAGGGGCCCAACGTCCATGCCCGTTTCTAGCCCCGTGCGGGGCGTGCCACCGCCCGGGGCGCTGTTTGGAGGGGGGCGCTGTAATGGAGGTGGGAGCCGGAGCCGCGGAGAGGGCAACCCGACCTCTCCCTCCCTCTCCCGGGCCGCCCTCCGTGCTCCCCCCTCAGATGTATAGTGAGCAGCAGCAGCCAGGGAGGGAGCGCTGTATACAACTCACCTCCCTGGCTCCAAGCGCTGCTCTCTCGTTGCCGGTCTTCTCCTCTCTGCATACACGCTTATACACACGCTGCTTCCTGTTTAGCCGGAAGCAGCGTATGTATACACGCGTGTAGGCAGATGGGAGAAGACCGGCGACGAGAGAGCAGCGCTTGGAGCCAGGGAGGTGAGTTGTATACAGCGCTCCCTCCCTGGCTGCTGCTGCTCACTATACATCTGAGGGGGGAGCACGGATGGCGGCCCGGGAGAGGGAGGGAGAGGTCGGGTTGCCCTCCCCGCGGCTACGGTGCCTACCCCCTCCATTATGGGGGACAGCTACCTATCTAACCTATCCTGGGGGGCACCTACCTAATCTAACCTACGCTGGGGGGCAGCTACCTATCTAACCTATCCTGGGGGGCACCTACCTAATCTAACCTACGCTGGGGGGCACCTACCTAATCTAACCTTTGCTGGGGGGCAGCTACCTATCTAACCTATCCTGGGGGGCAGCTACCTATCTAACCTATCCTGGGGGGCACCTACCTAATCTAACCTACACTGGGGGGCAGCTACCTATCTAACCTATACTGGGGGGGCACCTACCTAATCTAACCTACACTGGGGGGCAGCTACCTATCTAACCAACACTGGGGGGCAGCTACCTATCCTGGGGGGCACCTACCTAATCTAACCTACGCTGGGGGGCAGCTACCTAATCTAACCTATACTGGGGGGCACCTACCTAATCTAACCTACACTGGGGGGCAGCTACCTATCTAACCTACACTGGGGGGCAGCTACCTATCTAACCTACACTGGGGGGCAGCTACCTATCTAACCTATACTGGGGGGCACCTACCTAATCTAACCTATGCTGGGGGGCAGCTACCTATCTAACCTATACTGGGGGGCACCTGTCTAATTTAGCCTATACTGGAAGGGGGGGCAGCTACCTAATCTAACCTATACTGGGGGGCACCTACCTATCTAACGTATACTGGGGTGGGCAGCTACTTATCTAACCTATACTGGGGGCACTTATCTAACCTGTATTGGGGGCACCTACCTACCTAGCTAGCCTATACAGGTGACAACTATACTGGCTACCTATATTGGAGACACCTACCTAAATGACCTATACTGGGGGCACCTACCTATCTATCTAACCTATGCTGGGGGCAACTATTCTGGCTACCTATATTAGAGGCACCCACCTAGCTAACCTGTACTGGGGCACCTACCTATCTAACTTATACCGGGGGCGCCTGCCTATCTAACCTATACTGGGGGCAACTATACTGGCTACCTATACTGGAGGCACCTACCTGGCTAACCTATAGCGGGGGCAACTATACTGGCTCACCTATGCCTGGCTACCCATACTGGGGTACCTATTCTTGGCTACCTATACTGGGGGGACCTATACTAAGTGAAACTAGACCTGGCTAACCTATACTGCGGGCACTCATACCTTGCTCCGGGGGGGGGGGGGCGCGCAATTTTTACACCCTCGCCCTGGGTGCATTTTAGCCTAGAAACTGCACTGCCAACGTCCTTTGAGTACCTTTAGGATTTCACAGATCATTTTCATGAATTTAGTTTCTAGACTACTCCTCATGCTTTAGGGCCCCTAAAATGCCAGGGCAGTATAGAAACCCCACAAATGACCCCATTTTAGAAAGAAGACACCCCAAGGTATTCTGTTAGGAGTATGGTGAGTTCATAGAAGATTTTATTTTTTGTCACAAGTTAGCGGAAATATATATATTTTTTTCCCCCCAAAGTGTCATTTTCCGCTAACGTGACAAAAAATAACATCTTCTATGAGCTCACCATACTCCTAACAGAATACCTTGGGGTGTCTTCTTTCTAAAATGGGGTCATTTGTGGGTTTCCTATACTGCCCTGGCATTTTAGGGGCCCTAAAGCATGAGGAGTAGTCTAGAAACTAGTAGTCTAGAAAAATGGATGGGTGGCAGTGAAAGGTGGTGACAGGGGATGATTGACGGGTGATTGACAGGTGATTTACAGGGGAGACTAGATGTATACAAGGGGGGTGGGGCTGAGTATGTGGGCGGGTAATTGGCTGCCCAAGGTGCACATTAGGGTCTGATCTGATAGGTAGCAGTGACAGGTGGTGACAGGGGGTGATTGATGGGTGATCAGTGGGTGATTTAGAGGGGAGAACAGATGTAAACAATGCACTTTGGGGGTGATCTGACGGTGGGTCTGAGGGCAATCTGAGGGTGTAGGCGGGTGTTTGGGTGCCCGCAGGGGCCAGTTTAGGTTCTGATCTGATGGGTGGCAGTGAGAGGTGTTGACAGGGGGTTATTGATGGGTGATTGATGGGTGATTGACAGGTGATTGACAGGTGACCATTGGGTGCTTATAAGGGAGGATAGATTTGGGGAGCAGATGGTTTTCATAGGCAGTCATATGTTGATTCCAGTGTCTCAAAATATCAGTCAGAAGTATTCATAGCTGGCTAACAATATCTGTGATAGTCATTATAGGTTGCTCCCAATATCTGGCACTAGCCATAGTTGGGCCACAACATCTTTCACTTTATGTAATTATAGATGGCAAGCAATATCTGTCAGAAGTTATAGGTGGCCACTTATATCTTGCAGTCATCATTATTCCATAAGTATCTGCCCGCAGTCATAGTTGGTTGAACTTGGTTCCAAAAAATGTTTGACACTGTCATATAATTGTTATAATGTTGAAACATGATTAAAGTAAAGTTAATCCTAATTAATAAATAATTAATCTGTACAATGGTCATGAATACTGTAAAAAATTTTTGCAGGAATTTACTAAAGGCCGCTATGACTAGAGTTGGGCCGAACGGTTCGCCTGCGAACGGTTCCATGCGAACTTCCGTGGTTCGCATTCGCGTCCCGCAGGCGAACCTTTGCGGAAGTTCGGTTCGCCCCATAATGCACCATGGAGGGTCAACTGTGACCCTCTACATCACAGTCAGCAGGCACAGGGTAGCCAATTAGGCTACACTAGCCCCTGGAGCCACTCCCCCCTACTAAAAGGCAGGCAGCGGCGACCATTACGGTCACTCGTGTGCCTGCATTAGTGAGAGTAGGGCGAGCTGCTGCACACTCTCTCTCATAGGGAAAGATTAGTTAGGCTTAGCTTGTCCCTGGCTGCATACCTGTTCTGTGAACCCACCACTGCATACCTGTTCTGTGAACCCACCACTGCATACCTGTTCTGTGAACCCACCACTGCATACCTGTTCTGTGAACCCACCACTGCATACCTGTTCTGTGAACCCACCACTGCATACCTGCTCTGTGAACCCACCACTGCATACCTGTACTGTGAACACACCACTGCATTTCTGTTCTGTGAACCCACCACTGCATACCTGTTCTGTGAACCCACCACTGCATACCTGTACTGTGAACCCACCACTGCATACCTGTTCTGTGAACCCACCACTGCATACCTGTTCTGTAAACCCACCACTGCATACCTGTTCTGTGAACCCACCACTGCATACCTGTACTGTGAACCCACCACTGCATACCTGTTCTGTGAACCCACCACTGCATACCTGTTCTGTGAACCCACCACTGCATACCTGTTCTGTTCAGTGAACCCGGCACTGCATACCTGTTCTGTTCAGTGAACCCGCCACTGCATACCTGTTCTGTGCAGTGAACCCGCCACTGCATACCTGTTCTGTTCAGTGAACCCGCCACTGTATACCTGTTCTGTTCAGTGAACCCGCCACTGCATACCTGTTCTGTTCAGTGAACCCGCCACTGTATACCTGTTCTGTTCAGTGAACCCGCCAATGCATACCTGTTCTGTTCAGTGAACCCGCCACTGCATACCTGTTCTGTTCAGTGAACCCGCCACTGCATACCTGTTCTGTTCAGTGAACCCGGCACTGCATACCTGTTCTGTTCAGTGAACCCGCCACTGCATACCTGTTCTGTTCAGTGATCCCGCCACTGCATACCTGTTCTGTTCAGTGAACAGTTTGGTGTGTCAGTGTGAAGCAGTACCTTAATTACACTACCTGATTGATGTATACACATGCAAGATGTTTTAAAGCACTTTAGGCCTGTCATTTAGCATTCAATATGATTTCTGCCCTTAAAACGCTGCTTTGCGTCAAATCCAGATTTTTCCCGGGGACTTTTGGCGTGTATCCCACTCCGCCATGCCCCCCTCCAGGTGTTAGACCCCTTGAAACATCTTTTCCATCACTTTTGTGGCCAGCTAAAAATTTTTTTTTTTGCAAAGTTCGCATCCCCATTGAAGTCTATTGCGGTTCGCGAACTTTAACGCGAACCGAACCTTCCGCGGAAGTTGGCGAACCCGGTTCGCGAACCTAAAATCGGAGGTTCGGCCCAACTCTAGCTATGACCTGTCGGTGGGCGAGGCAAAGAAGCGGGTGGTCCGGAAGGTCCAGTTCCTGTTGAGGAAAAACTTCAACAGGAACTTGAAGGTGAAGCAGGTCCACATGATGTGGAGCGACCTGAAGAGGAGGGACAAAGAGCTCGTCAAGAGCATTCAGGAAGCCCTGTCATGTAAGTCAGCAAACTACTAGTTTATGTATGTGTATCTTGGGGTCTTTATACTGTATCTAATTATCCTATAAAAATACCATGTGCAGTGAATATTATAATAGAGTTGTGTAGTACCGGTATATACAGTTAAAGTATCCGTTCAATATTCACAGCTCATCACTTTTCCCACCTTTTTTTTTTCTTTTTTTTTGGACGGATTTATTCCAAAATGGGTTACCTAAACTATTTTTTGTGCTCCTGTGTGGGCATAGTGATGATATTTGTGCAGTATTTGCTGAGTGTTCGTTTTTGATAACCACTGATGATCACCGGGTACTCTCCATGCCCTTGGCAACTGCCAAGGTTTGCCTTGTGGATGATCCAGCTCTGGTGCACAGCCATTTTAAGATCTCTCCAGAGTTATTAAATTTGATTGATGCCTATGTTCATGTTTGGCCTCTCAAGGGCATACGCAGACTTGTCTCAAAGCCACTCCTTTGATATATTTGCTGTGTGTGTAGGGTCTTATTCCTAATAAAGATGAACCATTGCCCCAGGGCCCAGTCTACGTTCAAGAGCGCTCTTTATAGCCTATCCTATTTATATTTTACTATATTTAAGAGTCATATTCTTTCATGTCCAATAAAGAAATAAAAGGTATTAGAATATAACTTTAAAGGAAAAAAAATTACTTTCAGTAAAAACGTAATACTTTTTACCAATTTCATGACATATTTTGTTCTCATTATATTATTTATTATTGTTTATTACAGCTGGATCTGCTTCTCGTCCACCGGCACCACCTGCACAGCAACGCCCAGCCCGCCGACAGGACAGGAGGACCCCCCCGTCTGCGCAGCCCCAGGACCTGCAGGAAGGAGATGCCCCTGGACCCAGCACCTCCCGGTCTTCCTCCCCAGGCCCCTCCTTTCACAGCCAGCGAGTGGCCAGGCGATTTGCCGGATGCCTCCAGACAGGTAAAAATCTTGCAGTCTATAATTAAGAGGTTTTGGATCAGGATCAGGGGTCGAGTCCTGCGTGAACGCGGGTGGACGACGTCCACTTACTTTTATTGGAGACTGGACGTCGTCCATCCTTGCACCCTGGAGGGGAGCAGCGCAGTGGCGAGGAGCATTGGGCAGAGCAGTGGGGAAGGGCGGACGTTTCCCCCCCCCCCCCCCCCCTTCCCTCACCTTGGCTGTTAGTGGCAGCGGGCCTCAGTGGGCGGGATTTACCTCCTCCTGTTCCGGAGAGTTGACGTTGTGTGTGCAGCTAGTCTGGTCTAGTCAAGACCAGAGCAGCGGCACAGCTTCAACTCGCCGGAATGAGGAGGAGGTAAGTCCCGCCCACTTATGCCTGCTGCCACTACCAGCCACCACCGCAATCGTTCTGGAGGGGAGAGCCAGAAAGAGTAGCCCAAGGTGAGGGAAGGGGGGGGGGGAACGTCCACCCTTCCCCGCTGCTCTGCCCAATGCTCCTCTCCACTGCGCTGCTCCCCTCCAGCTGTGTGGACACCTGGCTACATATGCTGGTGCCACTATACACCTGGCTACATATACTGGGGCCACTATACACCTGGCTACATATACTGGGGCCACTATACACCTGGCTACATATACTGGGGCCACTATACACCTGGCTACATATACTGGGGCCACTATACACCTGGCTACATATACTGGGGCCACTATACACCTGGCTACATATACTGGGGCCACTATACACCTGGCTACATATACTGGGGACACCTATACACCTGGCAACATATACTGGGGACACCTATACACCTGGCTATACTGGGGCCACTATACACCTGGCTACATATACTGGGGACACCTATACACCTGGCTATACTGGGGCCACTATACAACTGGCTACATATACTGTGGACACCTATACACCTGGCTATACTGGGTACACCTATAGACCTGGCTACCTATTCTGGGGACATCTATACACCTGGCCACCTATTCTGGGAATATCTATACACCTGGCCACCTATTCTGGGAATATCTATACACCTGGCCACCTATTCTGAGGACATCTATACACCTGGCTACCTATTCTGGTTACATCTCTACATCTGGCCACCTATTCTGGGGACAACTATACACATGACTACTTATACTGGGGACACCTATAGACCTGGCTAGCCAGTGGCGTACCTAGGGCATTTGGCACCCGGTGCTGGGTATTAAAAGACACCCCCCCCCCTTTAAAAATGGGCGTGTCCACAACCTGCGGCGTGCTTCGCGGCAAAAAAAATGGGCGTGGTCATGACCGGATGAGGGCGGAGCTAACTGTAATTTAAAGTATTAGCTAGTATAGTTGCCCCAGTATAGCTAGTAGTTTCCCCCAGTATAGTTGCCCCCAGTGAAGCTAGTATAGTTGCCCCCAGTGAAGCTAGTTGCCCCCAGTATAGCTAGTATAGTTGCCCCCAGTATAGCTGGTTTAGTTGCCCCAGTATAGCTGGTTTAGTTGCCCCAGTATAGCTAGTTTAGTTGCCCCCAGTATAGCTGCCCCATACCTGCCCTCAGTATAGCTAGTTTAGTTGCCCCCCAGTATAGCTAGTTTAGTTGCCCCCCAGTATAGCTAGTTTAGTTACCCCCAGTATAGCTAGTTTAGTTGCCCCCAGTATAGCTAGTTTAGTTGCCCCCAGTATAGCTAGTATACCTGCCCCCAGTATAGCTAGTTTAGTTGCCCCCAGTATAGCTAGTTTAGTTGCCCCCAGACAGTATAGCTGCCCCCAGTATAGCTGGTATAGTTGCCCCCAGTATAGCTAGTATAGTTGCCCCCAGTATAGCTGGTATAGTTGCCCCCAGTATAGCTGGTATAGTTGCCCCAAGTATAGCTGGTATAGTTGCCCCCAGTATAGCTGGTATAGTTGCCCCCAGTATAGCTAGTTTAGTTGCCCCCAGTATAGCTAGTATAGTTGCCCCCTAGTATAGCTAGTTTAGTTGCCCCCCCAGTATAGCTAGTTTAGTTGCCCCCAGTATAGCTGCCCCCAGTATAGCTAGTACACCTGGGGAACTGCTTCCAGATTATGTGTATGTTGGGGGAACTGCTGCTGGCAGATTGTCTATTTTGGGGTAACCACTGCTATATTATTTGTATTTTGGAGGAACCTCTGCCAGATTATGTGTATTTTTGGTGAAATGCTGTCAGACTACATCTACTTTTTGGGGATACACTACGACAGAGCTCAAACTTCCCCTGGCAGACCTTTTATACCACTGCTAAGGACATGTATATTTGGCCCCACCCATGACCATGCCCACGCTATGCTTAACCAAACTCATTTTCTGGCGCACCGCACTATGCGCAGCGCAGAGATTTTTAGGGTGAGTCCAGTCCCCTCTTTTTCAAGGACTACACCCCTGATCAGGATGATACCATTTATTGGCTAACTTAAACGAATAGAAGCATGCAAGCTTTACACTGTAGAGACTTTGTCGAGGTACATTTCCATTACATGCGGTACGATGTGGCACACCACGGGTGTCCTGAAACCATTGCACGGCAGTGGTATAGTTTGTATTGCGTTCAGGTTATGCGGAGTGGTGTAGACTGATCCAAGAATCTGCAGCATGCTGCAGATTCTTGCAGGGCTGCATCTGCGTCCCATCTCCTCTAATCACTTCTGCATTGGGAGATGCGGAAGTGATGCGGCGAGGTGGCACTTCTATGGTGGAACAGGGCCCTAAATGTTATTGTATAAGCTTTACATTAAAAAAAAAAAAATTTTTCCTTGATACAATGATTATACATTTTACAATCAGGGTAACCTATTTTCCCTATTCTTTCCACAGTTCCACTGTCTACACACTTAAAATTGAGGAGGGACCATAGGAGGCTGAAGGCAAGTGTGAGGCGGCATCAGAGAGGAGTGCCGGTCCGGGACTTCCATATTCTGAAGCAGCAGGTCCTGGAGCTGCGCCAAAAAACGGCCCAGCAGGACGAGCTCATCGCCCGATTAATGGGCACCGGGGGCAGGCGTGATGCCTAACTTTTTTTTTTTTGTGTGTGGTTTTTTTTTTTTTGGGGGGGGGGATAGTTTTGTTGGACCATTGTAGCCCCTGACACACTCCAATGAGTTGTGGTTCACCATGAGCTTGCTGGTTAGTTTGAACCTCTCGGTCAGCCCCGTTTCTATGGGCGTGCGATACGTGCAATCGCCCGGGGCGCTGGATTGCAGGAGGGGAAACAGAGGTGGTGGGAGTGAGTATAATAGTAATAACTCACCTTCGTTCAGTAGAGTAGCCGATCCCACGCTGCTTCAATGTACTTCCTTTCCCGGCATCTGTCTCTCAGTAACAGCGCCTCCCTGTGATGATGTTCCGCATGTCAACACAGGGGGGCGCTGTTACTGAGACAGATGCCGTGAAAGGAAGAACATTGAAGCAGCGTGGGATCGGCTATTCTGCTGAACGAAGGTGAGTTATTACTATTATGCCCGCTCTTACCAAGCTGCAGCGCCTACCTATCTAAACTATACTGCAGCACCTACCTACCTACCTAATCTAAACTGCAGAACCTACCTACCTACCTAATCTATACTGCAGTGCCTACCTACCTGCCTAATCTATACTGCAGCACCTACCTACGGTAGCTGTACTGCAGCAACTACCTACCTACCTGCCTAATCTATACTGCAGCACCTACCTACCTAATCTATACTGCAGTGCCTTCCTACCTGCCTAATCTATACTGCAGCACCTACCTACCTACGGTAGCTGTACTGCAGCACCTACCTACCTACCTGATCTATACTGCAGCACCTACCTAGCTACCTACCTAATCTATACTGTAGTGCCTACCTACCTACCTAATCTACACTGCAGCACCTACCTACGGTAGCTGTACTGCAGCAACTACCTACCTACCTGCCTAATCTACACTGCAGCACCTACCTACCTACCTACCTACCTAATCTATACTGCAGTGCCTACCTACCTGCCTAATCTATACTGCAGCACCTACCTACCTACGGTAGCTGTACGGCAGCACCTACCTACCTACCTACCTACCTGATCTATACTGCAGCACCTACCTAGCTACCTACCTAATCTATACTGTAGTGCCTACCTACCTGCCTAATCTATACTGCAGCACCTACCTACCTACCTAATCTATACTGCAGCACCTACCTACCTACCTACCTACCTGATCTATACTGCAGCACCTACCTAGCTACCTACCTAATCTATACTGTAGTGTCTACCTACCTACCTAATCTATACTGCAGCACCTACCTACGGTAGCTGTACTGCAGCAACTACCTACCTACCTGCCTAATCTATACTGCAGCACCTACCTACCTACCTACCTAATCTATACTGCAGTGCCTACCTACCTGCCTAATCTATACTGCAGCACCTACCTACCTACGCTAGCTGTACGGCAGCACCTACCTACCTACCTACCTACCTGATCTATACTGCAGCACCTACCTAGCTACCTACCTAATCTATACTGTAGTGCCTACCTACCTACCTAATCTATACTGCAGCACCTACCTACGGTAGCTGTACTGCAGCAACTACCTACCTACCTGCCTAATCTATACTGCAGCACCTACCTACCTACCTACCTAATCTATACTGCAGTGCCTACCTACCTGCCTAATCTATACTGCAGCACCTACCTACCTACGGTAGCTGTACTGCAGCACCTACCTACCTACCTACCTGATCTATACTGCAGCACCTACCTAGCTACCTACCTAATCTATACTGTAGTGCCTACCTACCTACCTAATCTATACTGCAGCACCTACCTACGGTAGCTGTACTGCAGCAAATACCTACCTACCTAATCTATACTGCAGCACCTACCTACCTACCTAATCTATACTGCAGTGCCTACCTACCTGCCTAATCTATACTGCAGCACCTACCTACCTACGGTAGCTGTACTGCAGCACCTACCTACCTACCTACCTACCTACCTGATCTATACTGCAGCACCTACCTAGCTACCTACCTAATGTATACTGTAGTGCCTACCTACCTACCTAATGTATACTGCAGCTCCTACCTACCATACCCTACGCCATAGAGCCAAATTAATCCATGCCATACACTGAGGATCAAACAATCCGAAACAGTATGTATGCATGTTGGATTATTCTGGCTCTGTACAAATTAACATGCTGACACATCATTGCATTCCAGCGGTTCTAGAGGTGTGTTTATCTCCTAAGGGGGACAATAGTTCATTTGCATATATTCAGCAGTGATGCACTGGGAGACATCTCAAGCTCACTCCAACCTGAATCATCGCAAATTCTTTCTGTTTTAAGAAAGCAAACTTTTGTTTTTATTTTAAATATGTTTTGTGTGTTTTTTGAGAAAAAGCCATTTTCGTGGCAGGTAGTAGGCAAAGTCCTAGCTTGTGGCCCTGAGAGCAGCAGTGGCTCAGTCATACAGAAAGTTGACCATCACCCTCAGTCAGCCCAAGCCATTTTGGTGGCAGGTAGTAGGCAAAGTCCTAACTTGTGGCCCTGAGAGGAGCAGCGGCTCAGTCATACAGAAAGTTGACCATCACCCTCAGTCACCACAAGCCATTTTGGTGGCAGGTAGTAGGCAAAGTCACCGGAAAGGTGGAAGACCAATAAACAAAACAGCAGCAACATCAGGGACACCAGTAAACATAGCAGGACATAGCAGTGCTCCATGAGGGTAGGAACACTGAAATACTTTTGCAGCAGGAGCAGAAAAAAATGAAATTGTGCAGTGCACTGTAACGGTGTGAGCAACGATATTAATAAAAGGGGTTTTTTTTTGGGGGGGGGGGGGGGGGGGTTTAACCATAGAGCTCCATAAAAGTGGGAAGACTGCTGTACCTTTGAATCAAATTGTGCAGTGCACAATAATGTTGGGAACACAACTGAACATTAAATATTTAATGTTATCTTATAGACATATAGGTATATCAGAGGGAGTTGAAAGTGATCTCATTCAGTTTCTGGCTCTGAGGGCAGGGGCTGAGTATTCACCATCAATCCAGGACTGATTCATTTTTAAGAAGGTCAGTCTGTTCACTGAATCTGTAGACAAACAGGATCGCTTTTCAGTAACCACCCCAACTGCCGCACTGAATGCACGCTCAGAAATGACGCTGGAAGCCGGGCATGCCAGAAGTTGAAGCGCATACTGCGCCAGCTCGGGACAGGTTTCCAGTCTGGCGGACCAAAATTCCATAGGGTCCTCTGTGCGCATACTGTCAGATGCACCAAGTGACCCCATGTAATCACTGACCATGCGGCTCACCCGCTGGTGAAAACTTCCTTCTACTGTTCTTGTTGTTATTGTTGGACGCTCAGAGAAGTAAAAGTTTCTCATTGCTCCAAAAAGGTCTCCAGGAAGAATGGGTCTGCTAGGCTCAGCTACTTGCTGGGTGCGATGAGTGGGGATAGCTGTGATCTCAGACTGTGGAAAGGCCTCCTGCACATGACGTATTAGGGCCTGCTGCAGCTCACGCATCCTCTCCTCCTGCCGGCTTGCTGGAATGAACTGACCCAGTTTCCCCTTACATCGAGGGTCTAAAAGGGCGGCCAACCAGTAGTCATCCCTCTCTTTAATGTTTTTGATCCGGGGATCTCTGCGTAAGCATTTCAACATATGAACAGCCATGGGGAAGAGATGCGCCTGCACCTCCAAATCATCCGGTCTGCTCAACACATCAAAATCCTCTGACTGCTGCTGCTGCTCGTCCTGCCTTCCAATGTCTACCCACCCATGAACCACAGATGCCGCACTGGCCTGCTCTCCCTCCTCACAATGGTCAGGCACCTCAAGTAAGTCCCGCGTGAAAGTAAGCTCCTCCTCCTCATGTGCCTGAGTCTGGGTGGCTTGGAGCAAGCTTTGTTGTTCAAGCTCATCAAGCGCATTCTCCCCAGCTGTCATCAGGCTACTCAGACTCTCGTCCAGCATGTACACGAGAGGGATCACTTCGCTGATACAGACTTGTGCCCCACTTACGAATGTTGTAGCCTGATCGAATGGGGACAAGACATGGCAGACTTGATACATCAGCCGCCACTCTTCCTGGGTGAATCGGGCAGGTGCGCCCTGGGTGCCATGTCCTCCTCGGAGGTACTCTGCAACCGCCTTTTTCTGCTCACACAACCTATTCAGCATGCGAAGTGTGGAGTTCCACCGTGTTGCACTATCTGCAATGAGCCTATGGGGGGGCAGGCCATGTTTCTCCTGCAATTTAGACAGCGAATCTTTGGCATTTGAAGAATAACGTAACTTCGATACAACTCTTTTTGCATGCTGCACCACATCACTCAAACCTGGGTAGGTGCGTAAAAAGCGCTGCACCACCAGGTTGAGTATGTGGGCAAAACATGGCACATGGGGGATGTTGCCCTGATTCAGGGCGGCAATAAGATTTGCTGCGTTGTCACATACAACATGACCAGCCTGGAGTCTTGTTGGGGTCAGCCACTTCTGCACCTGTCCATTGATAATGGCCAGGACATTTGGTGCAGT
Source organism: Hyperolius riggenbachi (assembly GCF_040937935.1). NCBI lineage: Eukaryota > Metazoa > Chordata > Amphibia > Anura > Hyperoliidae > Hyperolius > Hyperolius riggenbachi. Next base: position 206,285,750 of record NC_090649.1, on the reverse strand, counting down.
AAGTCTCTGCTGCTCAACGCTGACTAAACCCAGAACCGCCTGACAGCGTCGATGTACCACTCTGCTGTGGCCAGTCCCACGGGCACGCTTACTGGTGGGCTCAGCTGTAGCGGTTGCGACATGACTAGAGGCAAGTGTGGAACTGTTCCCCTTGACACCACGGGGCGGCGCTACCAGCTCATTGGCCGCCCCAGGACTGGAACCCTCCTGTTGACATTGGAGGGTGACCCAATGTGCCGTAAAGGACATATAACGTCCCTGGCCATGACTGCTGGTCCAGCAATCCGTCGTGAGATGTACCCTGTTGCCTACAGAATAGTCAAGGGACAGGGTCACATTATCCACAGTGTGGCGATACAGGTCAGGTATTGCTGTCCTAGCAAAAAAAAATGGGCTGGGGATCCGCCATTCTGGTATGCCAAACCTCAGCAGCTCGCGAATGGCTGTACCCTCCTCTACAAGATTGTAGGGCAATAACTGCTGGACCATAGCCTGTGACAGCAGCCCATTCAGCCTCCAGATCCTGCTGTGATGGGAAGGCAGTGGCTTTGTCGACCTTATCGACTCAGTAATTAAGGGCTGGGTGCTGTGAGCCACTGACGAGAAACGTGCAATTGAGGTAGCTGACATGTGGCCTCTACTGCCAGACTGTGTTGCGGAGTGAAGGCAGGGGGAAGGGGTGCCGATGTCAGAACCTGAATGGGAAGAAGGATGGGGCACTGTGCGGGGTATTTTACCCATTGCTTCCTGAACAAGCTGATGTTCTCTCTTATGCTTTTTTATGTGGGAGAGTGGTCCACCTGTGCCCGCTCTTGACAAGTCCTTCCCTATACGCACCTTATGACCACAAATGTTGCATATGACAATGTGGGGATCAGATTCATCAACGGTAAAGTCAGTGGCGTAGCTAAGGAGCTGTGGGCCCCGATGCAAGTTTTACAATGGGGCCCCCCAGGCACTCTATACATAACAATTGATACTGGGGCACCAAAACCTGCCAATGGCAACTACAGTGTCAGAGGTGCAAGAAGGGGATGGAGAAGAGCTTGTTAATGTTTACCACTACTCAATGTATATATAGAAGTGATTATTATGAGCACAGGACCAATAGAGAGCTAATACTGTAGTTGAGGGAGGGCCCTTCGGGGCCCCTCTGGCCCAAGGGCCCCGATGCGGTCGCTACCGCTGCACCCCCTATTGCTACGCCCCTGGGTAAAGTACTTCCACACTGGGGCTTTCTTAGATGATTTTTTAACAGGTTTTTCTGTCTCAGGCACAACAATTTGGGAGAGGGTGCTTTCAGATGCAGGCTCAGGCTGTGGCTGCTGCCTCGTTTGAAAAAGCCTACCAGAGGAGCCACTGCTTCCACTAGGTCTCACGGTATGCTGATGCAGCCTCTGCGGCTCTGAATCATCTGAGCTGGCATCACCGTGACCATGATGTTCAGGCGGGGCATAGTCCCTATCCATATCATCGTCACTAAATCCCTCATAACAACCCAGCTCATCATCATCAGGATAATTGGGAGAAAGAAGGTTGGGAGAGCCCTCATCCTGGATGTTATGTTCTCCCATTGAGGACTGACACTGATCGCGGGCATGGTACAAGTTGTCACCATGATCATCACCCGCCAATCCCTCATCGATAACATTCTGAGGTTCATTAAAAAAATTCTGGGCATCAGACTCTAGGTTTATGTCGGACTGCGAAAGAGCTTTGTCCACAAGGTCTGCAATATGTGCAGTATATGAAAGTAAAGGCTCATTTTGGATGTTGGGGCAGTGGCGTACCTAGGGCATTTGACACCCGGTGCTAGGTATTGAAAGACACCCCCCCACCCACGGTCCACCACCTGCGGCGCGCGAAGCGCGCCGCGGCGAAAAAATGGGCGTGGCTATGACCGGATGGGGCGGAGCTAATTTAAAAGTGCACCCAAGTTTTAGTCAACCTATCTCCAGAAAATTCACATCATTGCGCAGCTTTTCTCCAGAAAATACACAAAATGTCAGAAGCTTTCAACATAAAATACACGTTATGCGAGAACATTTCACCAGACATTACACGTTATGTGAGCAGATTTCACAAGAAAATACATTCAATCATGTCGGCAGATTTGACCAGAAAAAAATCATTCAATCTTGCGGTAGATTTGACCAGAACATACACAATGTCAGCACCAGATTTCACCACAAAATACACAATATCGGTAGTTAAACTGACCACAAAATACACAATGACGGTAGTTAAACTGACCACAAAATACACGACGGTAGTTAAATTGACCACAAAATACACAATGACGGTAGTTAAACTGACCACAAAATACACAATGTCGGCAGTTAATCTGACCACAAAATACACAATGTCGGTAGCAGATCTGACCACAAAATACACAATATCGGTAGCAGATTTGAGTGTTGGCAAGCTGATAGCCTGGTGGGTAGGTGGTTAAGGGTGAGCAGCCTGATTGCCTAGTGGGTAGGTGGGCAGCCTGCTGGGTAGCAGTGGTGGGTAGGGGGGCAGCAGTGGTGGGTAGGTGGGCAGCCTGCTGAGTAGCCTGGTGGGTAGGTGGGCAGCAGTGGTGGGTAGGTGGGTAGCATGGTGGGTAGCCTGGTGGGTAGGGGGGCAGCAGTGGTGGGTAGGTGGGCAGCCTGCTGGGTAGCAGTGGTGGGTAGGTGGGCAGCCTGCTGGGTAGCAGTGGTGGGTAGGTGGGCAGCAGTGGTGGGTAGGTGGGCAGCCTGCTGGGTAGCCTGGTAAGTAGGTGGGCAGCCTGCTGGGTAGCAGTGGTGGGTAGGTGGGCAGCAGTGATGGGTAGGTGGGCAGCCTGCTGGGTAGCCTGGTGGGTAGGTGGGCAGCAGTGGTGGGTAGGTGGGCAGCAGTGGTGGGTAGGTGGGCAGCAGTGGTGCGTAGGTGGGTAGCAGTGGTGGGTAGGTGGGCAGCAGTGGTGGGTAGCCTGGTGGGTAGATGGGCAGCCTGCTGGGTAGCCTGGTGGGTAGGAGGGCAGCAGTGGTGGGTAGGTGGGCAGCAGTGGTGGGTAGCCTGGTGGGTAGGTGGGCAGCAGTGGTGGGTAGGTGGGCAGCAGTGGTGGATAGGTGGGCAGCAGTGGTGGGTAGGTGGGCAGCAGTGGTGGGTAGGTGGGCAGCAGTGGTGGGTAGCCTGCTGGGTAGCCTGGTGGGTAGGTAGGCAGCAGTGGTGGGTAGATAGGCAGCCTGCTGGGTAGCCTGGTGGGTAGGTGGGCAGCAGTGGTGGGTAGGTGGGCAGCAGTGGTGGGTAGGTGGGCAGCAGTGGTGGGTAGCCTGGTGGGTAGCAGTGGTGGGTAGGTGGGCAGCAGTGGTGGGTAGGTGGGCAGCAGCGGTGGGTAGGTGGGCAGCAGCGGTGGGTAGCTTGGTGGGTAGGTGGGCAGCAGTGGTGGGTAGGTGGGCAGCAGCCGTGGGTAGGTGGGCAGCAGCGGTGGGTAGCCTGGTGGGTAGGTGGGCAGCAGTGGTGGGTAGGTGGTGGGTAGCAGCGGTGGGTAGGTGGGCAGCAGCGGTGGGTGGCCGGGCCGGTGCACCTGTAAAAGAAAAAAAAAACATTCACTTACCTGCAGATGAAACCTCTCTTCCGAATCCCAGGCAGCCTCCGCAGCTCCTCTTGAATGTCCCGCGCCGTCTCCTGCTGCGTCATCAGTGCAGGGCTACGGGAAGATGGCCACCGAAGCCCCACTGGAGACAAAAATAGACGGCAAGATGGCGTCGGCGGCCATCTTGCCATCTATTTTTGTCTCCAGTGCGGGCTTCGGCAGCCATCTTCCTGTAGCCCTGCTCGGGTAAACTGAGGGCGGCTATCAGCCGCCCTGTCAGTGCCCGTTCTGCCCTTGGAGGGGAAGCGCCGAAGGAGGGGACCCAGGTGAGGGAGATGTGGGGGGGTATTTCCCCCCTCCCCGCCGACGCTGCCACCCCTCCTTCAGCGCTGCTTCCCCTCCTGTGTCATCAAGGCTTCTGGGGAGGCCTTGATGACACCCCCCCTGGAGCTGACACCCGGAGCGGAGCGCTCCTGGCCGCCCCATGGTAGGGACGCCACTGTGTTGGGGGCAGATCTTTGAGCAGGCGTGGGTGTGCTGCTGGTACTGCTGCTACTCTCCGGTGCCTGAAGATTGGGGGACTGAGAACCGCTATCTCTCGTCACAAAGTCCACAATATCATCAGCCTGGCTCTCCATAATGGGGCGCCGTGGGCCCTTCATCATCGAAGAATCGCGCGTAAGGTTGTAGGCTTTTTTTGGAGTTACATCTTCACTCCTCACTGTGCCTGTTGAGGATTGCCCACTACCTCGCACTGATTGTCCCCTACCAACTGACTGTCCCCTGCCAGTTTTGGACTGACCCCTGCCGGGTACAGAGCATCCCCTGCTTGGTGCAGAGCGTCCCCTTCCTGCTGCGAAATAGGGATGTACTTTTTGGGCTGCTGGTTCTTGATCACTGCCTGTCAAGGTGTCAAACAAACATCTTTTTGCAGTGGTTTCAATTCCTCGGCCACGGGAACGGCTTGCTCCACCTCTGCCAGACATAGTAGGGAATATGTTCAGCAAGTGCCAAACGTTATTGTTTAACTTAAATGTAGGGGAAAGTGACAAATGATAAACGTATAAAAGAAAAGAAAAGAAAAACAAATCAAATTAAAATTTCAATGTAATGAGGGCGGAGAGGACTGGAGAGCTAGTCCAAATTAAATATCAATTGCTTTGGGACAACGCACTTGAAATAAATCCCCCCACAAAAAAAAAGAAAATAGAATTCAATCAAATCAAATAATTAAAATGATAAAAAAAAAACAACAGAAATACAATTCACTCTCAGCACACGATCCCTGAATCTAACTGATTTCACTCTATTATATATCACAGGCCCTCTCTTGTCTCTACAATCTACACGCTTTCAATGTAAAATCACAAGCTCTATAATCAGTTTCCCTGCCTCACTAAACAACAGAATTCTAACCCTAAACAAAGCCCTAACTACAATAATCAACTTCCTAACACAGGCTTACAATGAAACAGATTAAAGATCTAAGAAAATGCAATAGAATTGCACTTAATATGGATGTGTAACTGTATCACTCTCTGTCTCACTCCTTCTCCTCAGAAAGTGAAAGCAACCCACAATGAACACAGATCATGGCTGACAGCTTATATACTGAAGGGCGGGAGAGGCTACTATTGGTTGCTTAGGATGTAGCTCCCAAACAAACATGATGACTGATTGGCTACTCTTGGAAAAGGGGAGTTTTGCCTACGAAATTACGCGTAAAATTACGCGTAAATTACCGTAAAATTACGCATGCCTACGCAATTACGGTAGGCGGCGTAATTACAATACCGCTTTACGGTTTACGCGTACATACTTACTGTGGGCAGCACGGTGGCGTAGTGGTTAGCGCTCTCGCCTTGCAGCACTGGGTCCCTGGTTCGAATCCCAGCCAGGGCACTATCTGCAAGGAGTTTGTATGTTCTCCCCGTGTCTGCGTGGGTTTCCTCCGGGCACTCCGGTTTCCTCCCACATCCCAAAAACATACAGATAAGTTAATTGGCTTCCCCCTAAAATTGGCCCTAGACTACAATAAATACACCACATGATACATACATAGACATACGACTAAGGTAGGGATTAGATTGTGAGCTCCTCTGAGGGACAGTTAGTGACAAGAATATATTCTCTGTACAGCGCTGCGTAAGATGTCGGCGCTATATAAATACTTAATAATAATAATAATAATAATAATACTTACGCGTAAGACCGTAAGTTACGCGTAACGCTTACGCGTAAAAAAACAGTAAATTACGATGCGTAATTACGCGCATGCGTAATCTTGGCCCAGCACTGTTATCATTATTATTATCATTACTGTATTGTTATTATTGTGTATGAACCTTGCCTGAACTCTTGACTATTCTCTGCCTTCCGATTCTGTACCTTTGCCAATCTGATCTGCTGCCGACTCTATCCTGAACTTTGACTCTGATTTAGCCTCCTGTTTCTGTACCTTTGCCTATCTGATCTGCTGCCGACCTCGACCTGTTTATTGACTACGATTTTGCCTGACGATTCTGTACTGCTGCTGACCAACCTGCTGACCAACCTGTTACCGACCTCGCTTGCACGACCACTCTCTGTTTAAAGTGATAGCCCCAGCCACCAAGGGCTATCACTTAAGGAGTACTCCTGATACTACTGTGCACCAATACACGTGTGATCACACTCTGAATTAAGTACTGACTAACTGTCTGATAGAGCACATTCTGATCATCAGATACGCCACTGATCATTACATACCTATTATTTTATGTCAGACTAATATTCACTTTTAGTTATTGACCTTGTAGGTCACCTCTGACGCCTGTGTAACATGTAAACTGGAATTTAAGGGAATACACTGTTAAGATAGGCATTGAACTAATGTTTATGAGTTTCTGTTTAATCTGTCAACTGTAATCTCAGATAATGTATTTTGTGATGGATTTCTGCTAAATGATGAGTTTCTGTTAATGCATATGGAAATGTACTCAGATAAATAGTCTTGTTTTTCACATTGTAATTAATATGTCATCTTATTGTCATCTTATTTGCTGTAAGCAGCTGATTGGTCCAGCATTTAACTGTTTGCCTATGTAGACCATGCTTGGAATAAATAAAATCAGAACATTAAGACCTTACAATTAAGCTTTGTTTGATCTTTGCTCTCCTAGCCAGAAGGAATCATGCTGAGCCTGTGGGAGAGAGGACTAGGGTGAGAGGATATTGAGAAATATATTTAAATTGACTCTTTCACGTTTGCTGATACTTCTTTCAAAGTATATTTAGAGAGATGTTATATGATAACAGACACTTTCCCAGGAGGATTAGAATCCTAAGGATTTTAAGTTAGCCAATAAATGGTAGACAAGTCAAGACACAGAACATTTAAATTGCGTTTTTCTCCTGGCAGACTCAAAGCGCCAGAGCTGCACCCACTAGGGCACGTTCTATAGGTGGTAGCAGTGTTAGGGAGTCTTGCCCAAGGTCTCCTCACTGTATAAGTGCTGGCTTACGGAACAGGAGGAGACGAGATTCAAACCCTGGTCTCCTGTGTTAAAACTTCTTGCTTTTACTGATGGCTAACACAGTACAATACTCTACTTCTGAGTGGTATCTAAGTCTGTTAACCATGTGGGTTGGTATTATACTGGATGGCATTCTCACCATGCCTAGAACATAGAAAACAATTTAGCAAGGATGCCAAATGTTTACTTCCTGGTTCTTGGGACAATCGTGACAGCAGAGAAATAAGGATATAAAGCTCTAATGTCCTAAAAAAGGGGGAAAAAGTGGTTTATTTTATACTGTTAAGTTGCTTTAACAGCATGGAATTATACTTCCGAATCTGAAATCATGAATCTCAGTGACACCAGGGTAGGTGTTGGCTGTATTGCCTTGCCTTGAAAGATGTGAACAAGTTGTGCCAGGAAGTGTAGTCTGCTTAACAAGCTCAACTGAGCAGTCTCAAATGAAATACTCCAAGCCACAGACAAACTGAAAGATTGGATGAATGTTCTTAAAGGGATACTGTAGGGAGGTCGGGGGAAAATGAGTTGAACTTACCCGGGGCTTCTAATGGTCCCCTGCAGACATCCTGTGCCCGCGCAGCCGCTCACCGATGCTCCGGCCCCGCCTCCGGTTCACTTCTGTAATTTCTGTCTTTAAAGTCAGAAAACCCCTGCGCCTGCGTTGCCGTGTCCTCGCTTCCCCTGATGTCACCAGGAGCGTACTGCGCAGGCACAGACCATACTGGGCTTGTGCTATACACTTCTGGTGACATCAGCGGGAACGAGGACACGGCAACGCAGGCGCAGGGGTTTTCTGACTTTAAAGTCGGAAATTCCAGAAGTGAGCCAGAGGCGGGGTCGGAGCATCGGTGAGTGGCTGCGCGGGCACAGGATGTCTGCGGGGGACCATTACAAGCCACGGGTAAGTTCAACTCATTTTCCCCCGACCCCCCTACAGTATTCCTTTAAGTAGGTACACACCCCCACAAAGCAAACAGTGCAAATACCTATGCAAAGGGAAGGGGGAGTCTGTACCATACATAATGAAGCCACTTCAGCCTGCATCTAGACAAATTTAATTAACACTAATTTCAACAATAACATGAAAGCAGGCGGGTTACATTGTAAGTGTTTATTAATTGCTTCACAGAAATGTTTGTCTTTACGTCTCCATTAATATTTGCTATAAAGTTATTAGTGACATCATGTAATATCAGACAGACTAAGGCTAATTACAGATTAAAACATTTTTTTCTGGCTTGTAAAAGGTTCTTTTTAAACTGAATTGCGTTTTATCATTATGACAAAATCACATACAGAAGATTTTAATGACAGGTACTCAGAACTGTCTATCTGTTTTCACAAAATAATTTTTTTCTGTGCTGCTGTGTTGGATGTGGTGTGCAGATACTGCTTCTCAGCAAAAAAAAAAATCACTATAAGGCCTCATTCACATTGCTTTCTGATCTGGACGTTTTTTAAGTGATTTTTTTCCCCGATTTCTGTTTCTTGGACATTTTTGGTAAACGTTTTTCTAGGCAGTTTACCAGAGCGATTCCGGTTTTTCACTTCCAGACGTCAGATCCAGAAAATAATAAATACAATGTATTTATTCTTAAAAAACGTGAATGCGATTGCTGCACAAAATGATTTTGTGAGCTCTTTGCGTTTTTCCTATACCTTCCATTGTAGCAAAATCACCCCCAAAATGGTCCATGCAGCGCTTCTCTGAGCAGAAAATGGACGAATCACCCTAATCTGAACTATCACATAGGATAGCATGGTGTAAGCGCTTTTAGGGCAATTTAGAAAAATCGCAGGCGCTTAAAAAAAAATCCAAAAACACCTCCAGTGTGAACGAGCCCTAACTGTTCTTAATAAGCATGTATTTAGTGCTAACATGTTTATTCATGGCCTGGTTTACTATGAAAGGTGCTGTTTATGGGTATTTTAATGCCCCAGGCAAGCCACTTTTTGCCTACCCTAATCTTGTAAATATAAGGATTGTAGCCTATATTCATTGGGTTTTCAGGTACCAATAACATAGGTTATATACAGAAATGATGTTATCTCTCAAAACAAAATGTAAACAGGTAGATTTGCGCCCACTCAATATAAAATGAATTCAATTGGCTGCAGTCAGTGATAAATGGGGTTACTCACACCCCCACCATTCAAGCATTCATAAAGTTTTAAAAATCACTCATGCGCCTATATAGACCATCACATATACAGTTTTATTCAATTCATAAATTCAAATTCATATATATTACATTAATATGCAAGCAAACACTAGCCAACTTTCTCAGTCCCACCTCCCTATGGTAAACAGTCTGGCACACGCCACAACATATACCTATAGATTGATTCGCTGAGTAAACTTCGTTTTCTAGCATAAAATTGCACCAATCCCTATAGCACCTTTCCAATGTTAAAAAGTGTTTTTGCACCTTAAAAATGGCAATAATAGCCTTTCTTGTTCAAAAAATCAATAAAATAAAAATAAAAATAACGTCCTGTGAGCTCACAAAGGTATAATTCACAAATCCAACAGGAAAAAGTTAATGTTAAATAGCTTGGATCTCGTCTTGCAAAGCTTTAGGCATACAATTTCATATACATCCACCAGGAGTAAAGTGGCTAATTCCGCATTCCTTGGTATGCAAATTAGATCTTGCAGGATTTTGTATAAGCAGATTGCATTTGCACAGACCTCTAGAAACAAATAGCGTCCTGCAGTACTTTGCAAAAGCAGAACTTTTCAAAAACAGATAATGTCCTGGCTAATTCCGCATTCCTTGGTATGCAAATTAGACCTTGCAGGATTTTATATAGGCAGATTGCATTTGCACAGACCTCTAGAAACAAATAGCGTCCTGCAGAACTTTACAAAAGCAGAACTTTTCAAAACTTTTCAAAAACAGATAACGTCCTGCAGACTTTTCAAACTTCCATTTCTTTGCATAACATTCAAGCAAAATAGCGTGCTGCGGGTCCAAAGGACAGTTCAAATAACTCACGCAGCTTAAGGGGTAGATAACTGATTCCTTTATGCTTACGGTTCCGCTATGTCTTCTGGCAGCATGAGCCCCGGCCGGTGGCTCCCGTGTTAACCTGACGTCTGCCGCGGATGTTAAGCACTTTGCTGAAAAATCATTCCTCAGATTCAATCTGGAACTGTAGAGGTGACGTCACCACTCCGACAACCCAATGCCTGGGTTCTGCTTTTGTAAAGTTCTGCAGGACGCTATTTGTTTCTAGAGGTCTGTGCAAATGCAATCTGCCTATATAAAATCCTGCAAGATCTAATTTGCATACCAAGGAATGCGGAATTAGCCAGGACATTATCTGTTTTTGAAAAGTTCTGCTTTTGTAAAGTTCTGCAGGACGCTATTTGTTTCTAGAGGTCTGTGCAAATGCAATCTGCTTATACAAAATCCTGCAAGATCTAATTTGCATACCAAGGAATGCGGAATTAGCCACTTTACTCCTGGTGGATGTATATGAAATTGTATGCCTAAAGCTTTGCAAGACGAGATCCAAGCTATTTAACATGAACTTTTTCCTGTTGGATTTATGAATTATACCTACAGGACGTTATTTTTATTTTTATTTTATTGATTTTTTGAACAAGAAAGGCTATTATTGCCATTTTTAAGGTGCAAAAACACTTTTAAACATTGGAAAGGTGCTATAGGGATTGGTGCAATTTTATGCTAGAAAACGAAGTTTACTCAGCGAATCAATCTATAGGTATATGTTGTGGCGTGTGCCAGACTGTTTACCATAGGGAGGTGGGACTGAGAAAGTTGGCTAGTGTTTGCTTGCATATTAATGTAATATATATGAATTTGAATTTATGAATTGAATAAAACTGTATATGTGATGGTATATATAGGCGCATGAGTGATTTTTAAAACTTTATGATCTCTCAAAAAAAGTCTATAAAGAATATACCAATTATTCTCAGCCCAAACCCATGGAACTAACATAAAAAAATCTTACTATAATTGTCATGAGGGGTGTGAAGCCACTTAATAAATAAAATATGCTGTTTATTACAGCCTGGGTCTTAATAGATCAAAATATTGTCCTGGTCCTCGAAGTTCAGAAGAGTCAAAACAAGCAACAATTGTTTTAGATTTGTTCCATTTTGATTAATTAGCACATTAATTGTACTTGTCTTCTTATTGTTTTGTATGCTCTTTAAAATTAGCATCCATCCCTTCCTTAAAGGAGCTAGCTGCATTGTATAAGAATTCCATAAAGCACACTATGCTAAGAACAGCTCTGTGGTTCCCCCATCCCACAGGTGTAACCCTAGGAACCTGCCTGGTTTGTGCTTATACCTAAAAAACGGCCTGACTGTCGTGCAAATCCTTGTGATTTACTTACTTTTTTTTTCTATTTCTTGTTTTTATTGAGTTTACTTTTAAAATTAGAAGTACAGACTAACCAGCAAGCTCATGGTGAACCAGAACTCATTGGAGTGTGTGAGGGGCTACAATGGTCCTAAAAGCCCCCTTACTAAAATACTAAGGAAAACCAGAGTTTGCTTTCTTAAAACAGAAAGAATTTGCGATAATTCAGGTTCGAGTAAGCTTGAGATGTCTCCCAATGCATCACTGCTGAATATATGCAAATTAACCATTGTTGCCCTTAGTGTGTTTAGCTTCTAATGGTTAATTTGCATATATTCAGCAGTGATGCACTGGGACATCTCAAGCTCACTCCAACCTGAATTACCGCAAATTCTTTCTGTTTTAAGAAAGAAAACTCTTGTTTTTCTTTAACATTAGAATACACACACACACACACACACACACACTCTCTCTCTCTCTCTCTCTCTCTCTCTCTCTCTTTCTCTCTCTCTCTCTCTCTCTCTCTCTCTCTCTCTCTCTCTCTCTCTCTCTCTCTCTCTCTCTCTCTCTCTCTCTCTCTCTCTCTCTCTCTCTCTCTCTCTCTCACTCACTCACTCACTCACTCACTCACTCACTCTTCTGTAAATGTTGTCAAAGCTTGAATATAAGGAGCTCTTTCATGCTCATTCCTCAATCCAAGATTCAACACTCTGAAAATATTAGGAAAATACTTTGTAAATGCACATGTAAATGCAACAGACTATACAAATGTGGGATATCAGATGATCATCTGGGTCCAGACTTTTATAATTCAACTGTGGTGTGAAATTGAAAATTGCATTTACCTCACACAAGGCACACCATAACTATGCTTTTTATTCAGAAAATGGTCTCCTTCTCGGCATTCCTGAGATACCCATAATAGGTTTAAGTCATCCTGCTGGCACTATGGAGTCCCATGAGATCAGCATCATGCACAGGAGAAAGAGACCACCTTTGCAGAAGAAGAAAAAACACTGCAATGGTTCAGTCAGAAAAGGAGCCGCAATGAGGCTTAAGACATGTTTTTTTTCCTTAAAGAGGAACTGCAGCCTAAACAAACATACTATCATTAAAGCAAAATATAATCCAGCATTTCAACTTTGCTCTAAAACATTATTTACAGCATATTATATGCGACCAGCATTTTTTTTACTAGACCAGCATTGGAAGGGTTACACACAGAGCTTTAAAGTTCCGTGGAGAGAAATGCAGACGCATCCGAAGTTTAGATAGATACATTTAAGTAAACACAATGTAACAAGTGAGGAATGTGACACACACTCTCTGACTGTGCAGGAGCTGGAGGACAGCCAGAGAGTGTGTAACATTCACCACTTGTTGCATTGTGTTTAGTTAAATGTATCTATCTAAACTTCGGATGCGTCTGCATTTCTCTCCACGGAACTTTAAAGCTCTGTGTGTAACCCTTCCAATGCTGGTCTAGTAAAAAAAAAATGCTGGTTGCATATAATATGCTGTAAATAATGTTTTAGAGCAAAGTTGAAATGCTGGGTTATATTCCACTTTAAGTTACATTAGTTACGTTAATTAAAATAGATAAGTAATATAATCTCTTATGCCGGGCATACACGGCACGTTTTAGGCGCCGGCTTAATGCCGGCGCATCCTCGTTCATCCGCGCGGATCGATTGCCGCTCGTCCCCGCCGGCGCTTCCTTATCACCGCTCGATTATCCGCCGGCGGGGATCGAGCGGTCGAGGGTCGAGCGGCATGATCGGGCCAGCTGATTATTATCAGCTGGCCGGATCAGCTGGTCGATACACGGTACAGAAACGTACCGTGTATCCCCAGCATTACCCACACTGTTTTAAAAGAACAGGCAAATGTTTGATTTCATGATGGCAGCCATCTTTTTGGTTGAAAGAAGGTGACGGGGAGCATGAGACACAGTTCCAACTGTCCTGTGTCCTGAGCACCTCTCCCAGTTGCTAGGCAACGTGAATAACAACATAGGAAATCCCATCATGCTTTGCACAGCATCAGGGGAAAAAAAGCCCAGGCTTTTTTTCTTTGATGGGTGGAGCTTAGCTAAAAATGCAGCTAAAAATGATGCTTTGGTAAGAAAAACAAAGTTCTGATGCTGTGAAACAGTTAAAGAAACACCAAGCCTTTTCAGTTCTGCTGAGTAGATTTTTAGTCCGGAGGTTCACTTTAAGTAAACATCATAGAATAAACAGTATATGTATCACATATCCAATTTGGAGTTACAGGGATACCATACAGACATTATTTAGTGAAGGCAGGGGCATAACTACAAATCATGGGGCCCCCCAACTAAACTTTGAGGGGGCCCCCCAATGTTCACACCTTTTCATTGGTGCCTACCCCAGGTGAACCTCACCCATGTAGAGTGTAGCTATAAAACTACCTGATCAGGAGGCAGGGGCATAACAATCACCCCTGCAAGGGATGCTGCATGGGGGCCCATGGGGGAGAAGCTTGGGGGGGGGGGCTCTGGGGCCCTTCAGGGCCATTTTTAGTAGCAGAAGAGGGTGAAGAGCATGAAGGGGGAGCAGTGAGCATACACAGTGGTGGGGAGCCTGACCTCACATCTAGGGCCCCCTTTCAGCGCTCCACCCTGTAAAAATTGCACAAAGGACTCGCCTTTCGTGTTCCATGCGACGCTCTTCTGCGTGCCACCAGTCTTCTCAGTCTGCAATGCCACTCACTGTACTTCCGTAATCAGGAAGTACAGTGAGCGGCGTTGCAGACTGAGAAGAACGGCAACACACAGAGTTGCGTCGCATGGAACCCGAAAGGTGAGTCCTGTGTTCCCTGCCCACTGGCCACAATTTCTAGAGGGATTCTAGAGGGGTTAGCGCTGAATGGGAAGGCCCTAGGTGAGGGGGGGGAGTCGGACCCCCACCCACTGCTGTGTGTGTGCCCCCTGCTCCCCCCTCCAGACTACTTATACTGGGGGCACCTATACCTGACTAATTTATACTGGGGCACCTATACTTGACTAACCTATACTGAGGGCACCTATACCTGACTAACCTATACTGGGGCACCTATACTTGACTAACCTATACTGGGGGCACCTATACCTGGCTAACCTACATTGGGGGTACCTATACCTAGTTAACCAATACTGGAGGCACCTATACTTGGCTAATCTATACTGGGAGTACCTATAACTGGCTACCTATTGTGACAAAGTCGATACCCAGGAGGTAATCGATTTGTCCCAGGTTGTGTTGGATGGGAGGTACATTCCACCTGGGATCAGACGCTACATCCAGTAGCAGCTCCGGAATAAAAAGGTTTTGGCTGTCTGTCACATGGACAGAGGTTAATAACCTTACTTGGGTCCGGAGCTGACCAGATGCAGAGTGGGCGGGCGCATCTGGTCGCCAGATCCTGGGTGGATCGTTTGCTCTGTGTATGTGGGCTTCTGCTGGAGTCAGGACACACAGGGTTAACAGAGCAGCTTTGAAAGGCTGGAGTAGGAGGAGAGAGAGTGGGTGTGACCAGCAAGGTCTGACAGTCTGCTGAGAAAGACTTCACGTTTGATTCCAGGAAGCTGGTTTTGCTCTGGAGAGAAAGTGCAGGCTGCACATGGAGTTTGGTGTGTTCCTGATATGGAAAGCTGAATGTAAGCTGCTGGCCTGGACTGGCATTTTGTTTTCATTTGAACTGTACTTTACAAACTGCCAAAAGACTGCTGTTTAAGAAGCCTGCTGTCCAATAAACTGTTGTTTGTTTTGGAAAATACACCTGTCTGTGCTGCTATCTCCCGCTGAGTACTCACCATTTGCAGCTGATCCCTCACAATTGGCGCTCGGATGCGGGCAACTTAGCATGCCTACAGCGACAGTGTGTTTGGCGTAAGATTTAAAAGTTTGAACAGCAGCATGGATGAAATGGTGAAGCAGCTGGTGTTAGCGAATGCGGCCTTGCAACAGGCTAATGCTGAGCAGCGGAAAACAAACACAGCCCTGCAACAACATACAGAGGCAGTACAGCAGCAAGCGGTGGCCCTGTGTGAGAGTCTGGCTGCAGCTGCGGAGGCCGATCGTCAGACTGCTGAGGCTGACAGGAAAGCAGTGAGTGAGTTGGTGCAACAACTTGTGGCTCGGAACCAAGAGGGACAGCTGCTGGTACCTGGCAGTGGAGGCACCATCCGCGCAAGCCACTTCTTGCAGAAGCTGACTCCCCATGATGATGTCGAGGCGTTCCTCCATACCTTTGAGAGGACAGCGGAGAGGGAAGCCTGGCCTAAAACGCAATGGGCAGGATTGGTAGCTCCGTTCCTGACTGGGGATGCTCAAAAGGCCTACTTCGACCTTGCCCTAGAGGATGCTAAAGACTACGACAAGCTGAAGGAGGAGATCCTGCGTAGACTTGGTGTCACCCCGGCGGTGCGAGCCCAGCGAGTTCACCAGTGGTCCTATTCAGCCGGATGCTCTCCAAGGTCCCAGATGCACGATCTAATCCACTTGGTAAAGAAGTGGTTGGAACCTGAGAAGTTAACAGCTCCGGAGGTCGTCGAAAGAGTTACCATTGACCGTTTCTTGCGCTCCCTACCGCCGGCTTTGCGAAGGTGGGTGAGTCATGCAGATCCACAGTCAGCTGATGAACTAATTGCGCTGCTGGAACGTTATCTGGCTGCAGAGGACTCTTTGGCTTGGGCCACAGGACAGCGCTCAGCTACCCGGAGACTGGCAGCACCCCAGGGAACTGGTAAGACAAAAGCTGACTTTGTGGGGGGTGTGGTCAGTGAGCCAAGCTCTGCAGGCCGAGGTCGACCAGGCACAATGGTAAGAAGTCGATCCCCGGTACAATGTTGGCAATGTAAAGAGTGGGGACATATTGCTGCTAACTGTCCTCAGGCAGTTGAACCCATGGAGTGCGATTACACTCGTCGCAGGTCCTTGTTTGCGCGACCTGTGTATATCGCAAGCTGTGACTCTCATTTGGCGGTGGTAAAAATTGCTGGAAAAACTGTCCAGGCTCTCTTAGACTCTGGTAGCTTGGTGACCCTGGTGCATTCCAGTTTAGTGGACCCGGCCTGGCTGGGGAATCGTCGGGTCACAGTACAATGTGTTCATGGGGACTCTAAACAATACCCCACCGCCCTTCTCACCATTGAAACAAACTGTGGACCTGCCACTCAGGAAATAGTGGTGAGCCCGAACTTGGCACATAGTGTCATCCTGGGGAGGGACTTTCCACTGTTCTGGAACTTGTGGGAAGGGGATAACTGTGGAGGCTCAAGAGAGCTGGAATCTAAAAATATTACAGAAATTGATGGTAATGAAATGTTTTCTCCCTTGGAGGTGTTTGCTGGGGACTCTGAGTTATCCCCAGAGACCTCTGAGGGCTCGGTCCTACCAGAGCTGGAGGTGTCTCGGGATAACTTTGGGACTGCCCAGTTAAGGGATCCTACGCTGGCAAAAGCGTGGGAAAATGTCAAGGTGTTGAACGGTGAACCCCAAGTGGTCGGGGCTGAGAAAGTATTTCCTCATTTGGCGGTACAGTCAGACTTGCTGTACCAGGTTTGTAAAATTCAGGGTGAGGTTGTGGAACAACTCGTGGTCCCCAAATCGTATCGCCCAATGGTCCTAGACCTAGCGCACAAACATGCCCTGGGGGGACATTTGGGTACCGAAAAAACTAGGGACCGAGTCCTGCAGCGATTCTTTTGGCCTGGGGTACATGGAGATGTAAAAGCTTACTGTGAATCCTGTCCCGAGTGCCAAAGATGTGCTCCGGCTCCCCATTTTCGAAGTCCGCTCGTCCCCTTGCCCATTATCGAAGTTCCCTTCGAAAGGATAGCCATGGACCTAGTGGGGCCATTGGTTCGATCAGCGCGTGGTCACCAATACATTCTGGTGGTAGTGGACTATGCCACTCGCTACCCAGAAGCGGTTCCCCTCAGAAATACGTCGTCTAAAGTGATTGCACGTGAGTTGTTCCACATGTTCACCAGAGTAGGTTTGCCAAAGGAAATTTTGACAGACCAGGGTACCCCATTTATGTCTAAATTGATGAAAGAAGTGTGTAAACTGATGAAGATCGATCAGATTCGTACTTCAGTGTACCACCCTCAAACGGACGGGCTTGTGGAAAGATTCAACAAAACCTTAAAAAATATGTTAAAGAAAATAGTGGACAAGGATGGCAAAGATTGGGATTGCCTTTTGCCCTACCTAATGTTTGCAATTCGGGAGGTCCCTCAGTCTTCCACAGGTTTTTCGCCGTTTGAGTTGTTGTATGGGCGATGCCCACGGGGAATTCTGGATATAGCCAAAGAAACCTGGGAGCAAGAGGCCACCCCCTACAGAAGTATTGTTGAACATGTGTCTGGTATGCAAGATAGGATTGCAGCGGTGATGCCTTTAGTCAGAGAGCATTTGCAACATGCCCAGGAGGCACAGTCTCGTGTTTATAATAAATCAGCAAAGGTTCGAGCTTTCAGTCCTGGGGATCGGGTCCTGGTGTTGGTTCCCACGGTTGAAAGCAAGTTTTTGGCTAAGTGGCAAGGTCCATATGAGATTATTGAAAAGGTCGGGGAGGTGAATTACCGGGTTTACCAGCCTGGCCGGAGGAAGCCAGAACAGATATATCATGTGAATTTACTGAAACCCTGGAAAGAGAGGGTGGCCCTTGCAGCTTCCCAGGTTACTCAAGAATCCACCAAGGGTGGAATAGAGCTGGTACAGGTGGCTGAGACGCTGTCTGTTTCACAGAAACGGGAGGTCCGAGAGTTCCTCTTACGGAATCGAGAGGTGTTCTCGGAACTTCCAGGTTGTACCCAAGTCATCAGGCATGATGTTGTGACTGAGCCCCATGTACAGGTCCGCCTTAAACCTTATAGAATACCTGAAGCTCGCAGACAGGCCATAGCAGGGGAAGTAGAAAGAATGCTGGAACTGGGGGTTATTGAGGAGTCCAACAGCGAATGGAATAGCCCCATAGTGCTAGTTCCGAAGCCTGACGGTTCCATTCGTTTCTGTAATGACTTCAGAAAGTTGAATGAGGTATCAAAATTTGATGCCTACCCTATGCCAAGGGTAGATGAGTTAGTCGAAAGGCTGGGCCCCGCAAGATATGTCACCACCTTAGATCTGACCCGGGGATATTGGCAGGTGCCCTTAACTGAATCAGCCAAGGAGAAGACAGCCTTCTCGACTCCCCAAGGGCTGTTTCAGTATGTCAGGATGCCGTTTGGGTTGCAAGGGGCCCCAGCCACCTTTCAAAGGATGATGGACAAGATCCTCAGGCCGCATCAGCGGTATGCTGCGGCTTATTTGGACGACGTGGTCGTCTTCAGTACAGATTGGGAAAGCCACCTTCCGAAAGTCCAGGCGGTCCTGGATGCCATTAGAAAGGCGGGACTGACAGCGAACCCCAAGAAGTGTGCAGTAGGGTTGGAGGAGGCTCGTTACCTGGGGTACACAATTGGGAGAGGTCTGATTAAGCCCCAAGTGCAGAAAGTGGAGGCCATAAGGGACTGGCCTAGGCCTACCACGAAAAAGCAGGTCAGGACCTTCTTAGGTTTGGTGGGCTATTATAGGAGGTTCATTCCAAATTTTGCCACTTTGGCCACTCCCATTACAAACCTCACAAAAGGGAAAAGTTCCTCCATGGGTCCATGGGGACAGGAGGCTGAAGAAGCCTTTCAAGGTCTTAAGGAGGCATTGTGCAGGGGTCCAGTCTTGGTCACGCCTGATTTTAAAAAAGAGTTTCTGGTACAGACAGATGCTTCAGCTGTGGGGTTAGGAGCAGTCCTATCCCAAATCGTCAATGGAGAGGAGCACCCAGTTGTGTATCTGAGTCGAAGGCTGACCGCAGCCGAAGAAAGATATAGTATCGTGGAGCGGGAGTGTCTGGCCATCAAGTGGGCACTCGAGGCTCTACGGTACTATCTCTTGGGCCGTCGCTTTCGCCTCATTACCGACCATGCTCCTCTCACATGGATGTCTCAAAACAAGGAGAAAAATGCAAGGGTAACGCGCTGGTTTCTGGCATTACAGCCCTTTAATTTTTCTGTGGAGCACAGAGCTGGAAGACTGCATGGCAATGCAGATGCTCTATCAAGGGCATTCTGTCTTGCCGCAGACTGTGTCCGATCCCACGGGATCGAACAGAGGGGGGGAGTATGTGACAAAGTCGATACCCAGGAGGTAATCGATTTGTCCCAGGTTGTGTTGGATGGGAGGTACATTCCACCTGGGATCAGACGCTACATCCAGTAGCAGCTCCGGAATAAAAAGGTTTTGGCTGTCTGTCACATGGACAGAGGTTAATAACCTTACTTGGGTCCGGAGCTGACCAGATGCAGAGTGGGCGGGCGCATCTGGTCGCCAGATCCTGGGTGGATCGTTTGCTCTGTGTATGTGGGCTTCTGCTGGAGTCAGGACACACAGGGTTAACAGAGCAGCTTTGAAAGGCTGGAGTAGGAGGAGAGAGAGTGGGTGTGACCAGCAAGGTCTGACAGTCTGCTGAGAAAGACTTCACGTTTGATTCCAGGAAGCTGGTTTTGCTCTGGAGAGAAAGTGCAGGCTGCACATGGAGTTTGGTGTGTTCCTGATATGGAAAGCTGAATGTAAGCTGCTGGCCTGGACTGGCATTTTGTTTTCATTTGAACTGTACTTTACAAACTGCCAAAAGACTGCTGTTTAAGAAGCCTGCTGTCCAATAAACTGTTGTTTGTTTTGGAAAATACACCTGTCTGTGCTGCTATCTCCCGCTGAGTACTCACCATTTGCAGCTGATCCCTCACACTATGCTGTAAGTATGTTGTGTTTTTTTCTTTAATTTTTTTTTAATATCCTGCCTGACCCGCCTTTTCAATTTCTGTTTTGTTTTTGTCTATTTCTTTTTTTTTTTTGGGGGGGGGGGGGGGGGGGGAGGGATCCAAAGCTTTGCAGGGGGCCCAGTGATTTCTTGTTGCCGCGTGCCAGAAGGATGAATCCCTTTATTGGATGGTGTAAAGTAGTGGTTGGGGCTGCTCCCCTGTAGTTATGCCCCTAAGTGAAGGCATTGTTTCAGTAGTGTATATTGAGCTAACCTTTATCAGATCAAACACACATATGTCTTCCTTTGTCCTGGTGAGGTTTTGTCCTCTAGTTTCTTCCCCAAAAGTTTTTAACTAAATAATCCCTACCACCTTTTCCAAGCATACCCCTCACATACCTCTCACTAAAGAAAGTCTTACCTGCTAAATCATATTTGTTTTTGTAAAGAATGTGTTACATTGCTGAGTCTTCACAGGTAACAGTGAACTAAGCATAGTGGTCTTCTCTTTGACAGCGACTTCCATCTGACAAAATGTGGAGGTCTTGCCTATATTTATTTGCATTAGGAGGCATACAGCTCATTAGAAGATCTACCCAGGCAAAAGCTGCTGTTAGAGTGGCAAAATGCTCTGTTTAGAATTACACACACTTTATACAGTTAGAAACACCATTTACCAAGTAAGTCCGCAACACATCAAAACGCAGTCGGGCGTGAAAGTCTATGGACTTTTATTTTACCTTGGTTAACGCAAAGTTTCGACTTTGCGTTGAAACGCCGAAAAAGGGCTCTAGTGTGAAAGTGCCCTACGCAAATGTAAAGTAAAAATAAACTAATTAGATAAGCAATTACATCTATAGTCCAAACTCTAAATATGACTTTCCTGAAACCCCATAGCCTTTTTTAAAAAATATTTTTTTATCCCTTTAGTATTATTCAGCTTCCAAAAAGACAGGTCTTATACTTTTGAACTTGTCGTCTGTTCCCTGCATTCAAATGTGTCTTTCTTAGCCATAGTGATTTACAACCTACGATTATTATACCATAGTCTGTGGAGACACCAGCATCTGGGCGCATGGCCATGAGGTTCTTCTGTGCTCCCATACCCCCCCCCCCCCCCCCCCCCGGGCTGGTTCTACACTTTTTGCTGCCTGTGGCAAACTTGTGAGGAAGCGCCCCTCCCCCCCTTTCCCCGAATTGGAATGATCGCACAGCACCCGACAATTTGCACCACACATTATAGTTATGGTAAGCTCCTCAATAAACACTCTCAGTACAGGCAGGTAGCCAGTTATAGGTGCCCCAGGTATTAGTAGCTAGGTATAGTTGCCCCCAGTATAGGTTATCCAGGTACAGTTGTCCCCAGTGTAGGTTGGCCAGGCACTCTCTTCCTTCCTGTTTCTGCCTGGTGCTGCCCCCAGACTTCTGCCGCCTGAAGAAGTTGCCTCACTTGGCATCATGGCCCCCCCCCCCCCCTCCCCGCCCTGCTGTAGGCAGAATCACAAGTGGAGCTGTAAAAGTGCTGTTACTCATGCCTCTCCGCGCTGGGATTTTCAGTCATGTTCTATGCTTGCAGCATCTCCTCTCTGTCTCTCTCTAGTGGCATCTTTCATTATGTGCATCCCTAGAGAGAGATCAGAGGAGATGCTGCGAGCCTGACAGACTGAAGATCCTGGTGCAGAGAAGAGAAGTGAGAAGCACCTTAAAGTGCTCTGCTTATGATTCTGCATGTTGTGGGCTGCCTAAAACTAGGGCTACATCTAGCTATCTAAACTGTGAAGCAGGCTGTGGTGTACATTCAGCTATCTAACTTGCGGCGAGGGGGGGGGGGGTACCTACTACTGAGTGGCTTATCTGGCTATCTAAACTGGGAGGGGGAACCTACCTAATGCTGTGGACATATCTAGCTATCTAACCTGGGGTAGGAGGCTGCCTAGTATTGAGGGTACATCAGGCCATCTAACTTGGTGGAACATCTGGCTGTCTAAACTGGGGAGTGGGGCCAATTAATACTGGGGGAACATCAGCTATCTAAACTGGGGAGGTGCGCTACCTGGGGGAAGCTGGGGGACCATCGGCTATCTAAACTGGGGAGGTGCGCTACCTAATACTGGGGGACCATCGGCTATCTAAACTGGGGAGGTGCGCTACCTAATACTGGGGGACCATCGGCTATCTAAACTGGGGAGGTGCGCTACCTAATACTGGGGGACCATCGGCTATCTAAACTGGGGAGGTGCGCTACCTAATACTGGGGGACCATCGGCTATCTAAACTGGGGATGTGCGCTACCTAATACTGGGGGACCATCGGCTATCTAAACTGGGGATGGGGGCTATCAAATACTGGAGACACATCTGGCTACATATAGTGGGGGGGGGAGGGCAACTTTCTTGATGCTGGGAGTACATCTACTACCCACACTGGGGTGGGCACCATTTTTTTTTTGGGGGGGGGGGGGGGGGCGGCTCACTTTGGAATCTCCACCTCTAGTGCTGGAGAATCTTGTCCTGGGCCTAAAGAGAAGATAAGAAGATAAGCAAAATGTAGTACTAAGTAGGATTGGAGCTATACATTCACATATCTACTGTGTGTAAGCATGTTGTGTATCACTTCAACTACACTTTAAATAAGAAAACCCTAAACTACAGTGTACCTGAGACGTATAATGCGTGTATTTATACGTACCTTTATACTTCCTCCAGCCCCATGAGGTGCATGGTTATTCAGTTGTGCGCTTCTGCACATGCACTGCCCGGCCACTCGCGCAACCCTGTCGCTCTCCTGTACCCAGAAGCGCTCTGCGCATAAGCCTACCGCGCAGGCGCAGAAGGCTCCCAGCTTCGGGAGTGTGATGTGCATGCACAGAAGAGCACAGCCAGACAGATTACCGGTGGGAGGGGGTAGCAAAATAAGGAAGCAGCTGGAGAGGATGGCGAGGGAGCCCACGCACCTTGTGGGGCTGGGGGAAGCCCCAAATAAGTATAAATACACTCATTATACATGTCTCAGGTTGCTTTTTTAGTAGGAGGGCTTTTCAGTCTCTTTTGGTCCCCTTTACTTTCCTAGATGTTTTGGGTCACAGGCATGGTCGGAATAGCCCATTTCCGTTTCCGACACAATTTCGCATTCCGTCATATAGAAATTCCGTTACCGTTCCATTCCGACGGTATTCCGGGTCAGTTCCGCAGGATTCCGTCAGAAAAATTTTAAAATCTCTCAATCTCTCTCCTCCTCCTCCATCCATCCATCCAGTAGGGAATTGCAGATTTTCAAAACAGCTTATATACCATAGCTGGGATTTGAACCCAGGACCTAGTGTGTAGTAGGTATCTGTCTTAACCTCAAGACCATGACCCACACTACATGCTAAAGCTGGCAGTAGCATAAACCATACTTCCATTATGATCAATTCGATAGAAAAAGTAGCATGATTAAGGATTTGTACTTTTTGAAAAGCATGCACCATAGCTGGGATTTGAACCCAGGACCTAGTGTGTAGTAGGTATCTGTCTTAACCTCTAGACCATGACCCACACTGCGTGGTAGTAGGTACCTGTCTTACCCACTAGTAAGGCTGAGGCTGGAGAGGCTGCAGCCTCAGGGCGCAGTGTAGGAGGGGGTGCACAATTCATTCAGCTGTCATTCCCAATTGTGTTTGAAGCAGAAAGAAATAAGAAAAGGTGATACATGGCAGCGACTGCAAGCCAGATAAGTAGAGATTAAGGTGTTGGGGGTGGGGGGGGGGGTGGGGGCCCTGGGGCACCTCTTAGTGTAATAGCAATCAGTGTGTGACAGCTGGGGTGGGAGGGATGGGGGGGCGCACTTTGCAGTCTCAGCCTTGGGTGCTGAAGGACCTTGTCCCACCTCTGACCACACTACATGCTAAAGCCTGGCCCTGAGTGTGGTTGATGGTCTAGAGCAGTGGTCCTCAAACTAAGGCCCGCGGGCCGAATGTGGCCCCCTAAGGCTTTCTTACCGGCCCCCCACACAGAAAATGTATTGCTTATAAATGCAGTCAGCTACATCTTTAAATATTGGTGGTCCACATATGGAATAGCAGTGCAGCACCCCCCATCCACATGGAAGCCAGAAAGCAGAAATTTTGCTGGTTTCCAATCAAATTCCACATCAGGTTACACTGCTGTCCAATTGGCTTGCAGATTGTCACCTGGGTATGCTTCACTGTCTGGTCCGCAAAGACTTCTACATCATTTTATGTTTACTCCGGCCCCCCAGCGGTCTGAAGTATGTTGACCCGGCCCTCAACCCAAAATGTTTGGGGACCCCTGGTCTAGAGGGTAAGACAAATACCTACTATACACTAGGTCCTGGGTTCAAATCCCAGCTATGGTATATAAGCATGCTTTTCAAAAAGTACAAATCCTTAATCATGCTACTTTTTCTATCGAATTGATCATAATGGAAGTATGGTTTATGCTACCGCCAGCTTTAGCATGTAGTGTGGGTCATGGTCTTGAGGTTAAGACAGATACCTACTACACACTACGTCCTGGGTTCAAATCCCAGCTATGGTATATAAGCATGCTTTTCAAAAAGTACAAATCCTTAATCATGCTACTTTTTCTATCGAATTGATCATAATGGAAGTATGGTTTATGCTACCGCCAGCTTTAGCATGTAGTGTGGGTCATGGTCTTGAGGTTAAGACAGATACCTACTACACACTAGGTCCTGGGTTCAAATCCCAGCTATGGTATATAAGCATGCTTTTCAAAAAGTACAAATCCTTAATCATGCTACTTTTTCTATCGAATTGATCATAATGGAAGTATGGTTTATGCTACCGTCAGCTTTAGCATGTAGTGTGGGTCATGGTCTTGAGGTTAAGACAGATACCTGCTACACACTAGGTCCTGGGTTCAAATCCCAGCTATGGTATATAAGCATGCTTTTCAAAAATTACAAATCCTTAATCATGCTACTTTTTCTATCGAATTGATCATAATGGAAGTATGGTTTATGCTACCGCCAGCTTTAGCATGTAGTGTGGGTCATGGTCTTGAGGTTAAGACAGATACCTACTACACACTACGTCCTGGGTTCAAATCCCAGCTATGGTATATAAGCATGCTTTTCAAAAAGTACAAATCCTTAATCATGCTACTTTTTCTATCGAATTGATCATAATGGAAGTATGGTTTATGCTACCGCCAGCTTTAGCATGTAGTGTGGGTCATGGTCTTGAGGTTAAGACAGATACCTACTACACACTAGATAAATCTGCAATTCCCTACTGGATGGATGGATGGATGGATGGAGAGGAGGAGGAGGAGGAGAGAGAGAGAGAGAGATTTTTTTTGTGCTATTCCGGAAAATTCCGTCGGAATATAAAATTTTTGCGGAATTCCGTTTGAGAGGTATAGGAATTCCGATTGACTACCGGAATCGGAAATAACCTAATTCCGGCCGGAATCACGGAATTTATAATTCCGCGGAATTTTACGAGCATCCCTATGGGTCACCCCCAGCTGCTTGGGTATTCTGTTGTTCTGGTCCAAGCCCTATCTCATAGAGCATATCAATCACTGCCATGCACTGAGGAGGACTAACAGTCTGAAATAGGCTGTCTGCATGTTGAGTTGATGTGGCTCTGTAAAATGTAATAGGCTATAGGCTTGCTACAGTGGCGTAGCAATAGGGGGTGCAGAGGTAGCGACCGCATCGGGGCCCTTGGGCTAGAGGGACCCACTAGGGGCTCTCCTTCATCCATTTTATTAGCTTTTCATTGGTGCTATGAAGGTAGTGAACACCACTATATGTGCATTGTATAGTGGTAATCCTTAAAGGGAACCTTAACTGAACGGGGGGTAAAGAGTTTCACTTACCTGGGGCTATTACCAGCCCCCTGCAGCAGTCCTGTGCCATCGGAGCCACTCTGGAATCTTCCGGTCCCCCGCTGTCACTTAGTTTCGTTTTTGACGACTCACCAGTCGGCCTGCCGCCATGCGTATTATTGGCCGCATTCCCTACTGCAATTAATGCTGTTGCGGACCGCAACGCCGCATTCCGCACGCGTAGATATGTGGCAACGCGTATCTTTGTACGCGTTGCAGTCCGTAACTGCGCTAATTGCAGTAGGGAATGCGTCCAATAATACGCATGGCAGCCAGCCGACTGGTGAGTTGTCAAAAACGAAAATAAGTGACAGCGGGGGACCGGAGGATTCCAGAGCGGCTCCGAGGGCACAGGACTGCTGCAGAGGGCTGGTAATAGCCCCAGGTAATTGAAACTCTTTACCCCCCGTTCAGTTAAGGTTCCCTTTAACAAACTGTTTCCTTGGGGTTCCATAATAAGAGTGCTTGGAGCCCCATATAAAACTTGCACCGGGGCCCCAAGCTCCTTTGTTACGCCACTGGCTTGCTATACAACAGCGGTTCTGGATGTAAGCCTGGCTTCAGTGGCATAAAGAGATAATTTGCATATTCAGCAGTGGTGTATTGTGGGTAACCACAGTTACACACTTAAATCTGAAATGTGTTTCTTAAAGAGATACTGAGCAGCTTTAAAAACACAATTTGCACTTACCTTGGGCTTCCTCCAGTCCACCGTAGTCCGCAAGGTTCCTGGCGTCCTCCTGGCTCCTCTCCTGGTCCCACTGGCGGCTCCATTAATTGGCAACTTCTGCCTTTCGTGCAGTTCAGAGTTAGAGAACCGTGCATGCACAGGACTCTCATGCCGGCCGCCATGATGACGCGAAGAGGCCAATGGGATGACGCGTAACGTGCGTGGCGGGGACTCGTACTGGCAACTTCAGGTGGAAGTTGCCAATTAATGGAGCTGCCAGCAGAACTAGGAGAGGAGCCAGGAGGACGCCAGGGGACCTCATGGCCTATGATTGGCTGGAGGAAGCCCCAGGTAAGTACAAATTGTGGTTTTTAAAGCTGCTCAGTATCTCTTTAACTACTTTACGACTGTCTCACCCAGGACCGCCTAACGCCAATTGGTGTCAAGTCCTGGGGCTGCAGTTTCCCAGGGAACGGCCGCGCATGCGCGATCGTTCCCTGACGCTTCACGGAACGGAGTTCCGTGAATAGCCTGTTAGCCGCCGATCGCGGCTAGCAGGCTGCTTGTAAACGTAAGGGGAAAGAAATCCCCTTTATTTACAAGCGTACATCACTGCCGGGGGCCGCAGCGCTGTACAGATCGGCGATCCCCGGCCTCTGATTGGCCGGGGAGCGCCCTCCTCTCATAGGCTGATGCCTATGAGAGGCGGAACAGGACGGATCGCCGTCCTGTTCCAATTTTAATTCACAGAGGAGAGGAGAGGAGGGAAGGGGAGGGAGGGGGACGAGGAGAGAAAGAGCCTCGCTGAGGCATGTGAAAAAAAAAAAATAAACAAAGCCTGCAGCGATCGGACCCCTCCGGCGGCATGTCCCCTAAGGGACAAAAAAAGGAGGTGAGTCCGATCGCTGGGCACCTAAGCTGGGCTGTGCAGAAGGTTGAAAAGCCTGCACCGCACAGCAATGCAAAAATGAGCCTTGTCTTTAGGGGGGGTTACCACTGCGGTCGTCAAGTGGTTAAAACAGAAGGTATTTCAGATTGTGTTTTTTAAAGCTGCTCGGTATCCCTTTAAGTAAGCTAACCACTGGAATAGATAAAGACAAGAAGGGATCAGCATTTACAATGTGTACTGACGGTGGCTCACAACCAACAGGAAAGGTCTCACCTGTTTCTCAGTGGCTGTGCAGGTGAGGCGACAGCCGGTGTTCGCATGTGTGTGCATGTGTCCCACTTCAGGCTGGGACCAGATTCTAGACTCCAGGGTGGCTCCACGCTGGTCTCACTTTGGCTGTAATAAAGGCTAGTAGTTGACAGTTAGTTGCTGCTGGATATTGGCTGTATATTATTTAACATTGTATGCTCATGGCCTGAAGAAGTGTTGGTGTACCCAAGCGAAATGTGTTGTCACTTACTGCCAATAAACTAAACATAGTAACCCTTGTTATAACCATCTTTTTTATTTTTTACTTGCACTGCATACAGCCAATAACCAGCTGCAACTAGCTGATAAGTGCCAACTACCAGCCGCAGTGAGACCATCAAGGAGCCAATCTGCAGCCTAGAGCCTGATCCCTGGCCTGAAGTGGGTCAAATGCAAACACCGACTGTCACCTCACCTGCACAGCCACTGAGGACCAGGTGAGAGCTGTCCTGTCGGCTGTGAGCCACCCTCAGTACACGCTGTGACTGTGAGTGCTTTTACCTTCTTGTCTTTATTTAAGCACTGTTGTAGTCTCACTACTCCATATGGAATATTGACATAGTTTCAGAGTGCACTGCTCTGTTTCTCTAGATATTTTGCCTTAAAGGAATACTGTAAGGGGGTCAGGGGAAAATGAGTTGAACTTACCTGGGGCTTCTAATGGTCCCCCGCAGACATCCTGTGCCCACGCAGCCACTCACCGAAGCTCTGGCTCCGCCTCCGGTTCACTTCTGGAATTTCAGACTTTAAAGTCTGAAAACCTCTGCGCCCGCATTGCCGTGTCCTCGCTCCCGCTGATGGCACCAGGAGCATACTGTGCAGGCCCAGTATGGTCTGTGCATGCGCCGTGCGCTCCTGGTGACATCAGCAGGAGCGAGGACACAGCAACGCAGGCGCAGTGGTTTTCAGACTTTAAAGTCTGAAAATCCAGAAGTGGACCGGAGGCGGGGCCGGAGCATCGGTGAGTGGCTGCACGGGCACAGGATGCCTGCGGGGGACCATTAGAAGCCCCGGGTAACTTCAACTCATTTTCCCCGACCCCCCTACAGTATCCCTTTAAGGAAAACGTGAATGTGTTTCATAAGTCTTTATTATTCTGCATTAGAATACACATTGCCTTTTTAAAAACCTTACTTGGCTGACTTTAACTCACATTTGCAATCATCAGTGACGAACTTGGGAAATTCTGTGAGCCGAGTAATGTGGGTCATTAGATTCTTTAATTAAATTTGCACCACCTGATTGATTAGGTCATGCTCTACATTCTGTTCTCCCCCTTCTCCACTATTCTAAAGCATGAACGTCTATGGTTTTGGTACATTCCAACAGGATAACATCAAATCCTTGGGGGCCTGAGATAAATGTAGTACCATGGAGTGCACCTTCCTTCTTATCTCTCTAGATCTCTTTACAGTAGTCAGACTAGAGGTAAGAGGAACAAGCTGCATTATACAGTACATTTACTCTTCATGAATATTGTGAGCCTTTCTAAAACCAGAAAAATGTATAGGTACAAGTGTAAACTATACAATATGTTCATACTTCAGTCACTTCCTGTTTAGCGTTCTAATAATACGCACAGGAAAGTTATGCGTCAAGACATCTTGTGGCCAAATAGTAAAATTACACCTATTTTTGCCTGTTATTGTTATTTATAGTCTTCAGCTAGCACTTCGCTAGCCAAGTATGCCCCCAAAGTGCCTCCGGTCCCCTCTGATCGCCGCCGATCAATGCCGGTATACGTAGCCCCCCAGGGATCCCGCAATGGCGCAGCCTCCCAATCAGCTCCCGGCTTCGCTATGGACGGCATGTCCAATCATTGCCATAGCGACAGTGAAGCTGCATGGAGAAGCTGCGGCTCTCGCGGGATCGCGGACGGGTAACTATTACAGGCAGCGATCAGGGGGATCAGAGGGGAACGGAGGCACTTGGGGGGCATACTTGGCTAGCGAAGTGCTAGCTGAAGACTATAAATAACATTTTATAGGAAGAAATCCTCCCACTGACGCAGACATTAAAACTGCGTACCGCCAGGGAGGTTAATTATGGTAGCATTTACTATTTTAAAACTATAATGGCCGAAAACTGAGAAATAATGAATTTTTTACATTTTTTTCTTATTTTTCCCATTAAATTGCATTTAGAATAATATAATTCTTAGCAAAAGTACTACCCAAAGAAAGCCTAATTGGTGGCAAAAAAAATGTATAGATCACAGAATATGGGACCCTTGGGAGCACTTTTCCCCAGATAACCTGCCCCCCTGACTTGCAAAAGCTACTTAATAATGGAGTGTACCCGGAGGAACTGAACCAACCTATATTTGTAAGGAGGCACAATGGCTTCAACGGCCTGATGACCCCAATAAGTAGGATATAAGATGGTATGAGACCCTCTTACTTCCACTACACCTTAACTGAAATAAGTATAAACAAACTACCTGAACATCGTGACTCACCACCAACCCCCCCTCATTATGAATATATGTTTTCTATTCTGTATGTTTTTTACTCACTGAAATAATCATCTGATATATGTGGCCACGCCCTATGATTGGAACTTCAACTCCTTCTCCCTATGAAGGTTTCACCCTGACCACGAATCTTATCCCTACAGCTTGGTGACGCTGACTACACTTTCCCCAAGATACTTTTACCAATTTGGGGGGTGACCCACGTCGGCCAGAAGATAAACTTATAAAAGTTCATTTCTGACGGTTTCTAAGGGAAAGGAAAATCAAAAACAAAATTGATATGCATATATCAGTACCTGTTTCTTTGTTCACTTTTATATGTTTATATTGCCATGTAACTCTTTTGTTGAATGAAGCAATAAAAAACAGTGTTACAAAAAAACAAAATGTATAGATCATTTCAGTGTGATAAGTACTGATAAAGTTATTGGCAGATGAATGGACGCAGCGCTAAGAGGTGAAAATTGCTCTGGTTTTTAAGAGGAAAAACCCTTGGAGGTGAAGTGGTTAAAGAGAACCTGAACTGAAAATTAAAAGTCAAAATAAACATACACATGTCATAGTTACCTCCTGTGTAGTCTACTCCTCAATCTCTTTCTCCTGTCCTGCGTCCTGTTTGTCCACTGTGATCAATGGAATTCTCTGTCCTCCATTTTGAAAATGGCCATTACCCCATAACAGCTTCCGGGTCAGCACACTGTTAAACTGTAATATCAACCACTTGAGCCATAGGGAAACATGGACATTACCTTGCATATGCAGTTGGAACTGACAGGTGCTGATATATAACTGACAGCAACTAGTATATTTCAGTTCTGACAAAATGTTGTCAGAACTGGAAGGGATCTGTAACGATCGGTGAAGCACAGAGAGGATCTGATTACCGGTGATCTGCAGTATCACTGGGAATACAGATATATACCAGATTATAAGTGATCTGCAGTCTCACCGATAATCCGATATACTAGCTAACCTCTGTTCACCTGAGTAGAGTGTAGTGTTTGGTGTAACAGTAACACTTTGAGGACTAGGCCTCAGTGCAGCAAGGAGTACTGCACAGATTCCTTCTGCAGACCTGAGCTCTCCAAGACGGGAGGAGTCAGACTGACAGTAGGAAGGATGTCTGGAAGTGACCCTCAGGAGGAAAGGTCGCTAACAGAGCGAGGAACCGCCTCTAACGGTAAGGTCGGTTCTCGAGGTCGGACAAGCCAGGTCGTACACACACGGACAGATAAAGTACAAGATCAGGAGGCAAAGGCGGAGTCTAAGTACAGGCAGGGTTCAGTAACGGGGTATCAGAAATATCGAGGTACAGAATCAGGAGGCTGAGGCGGAGTCTAGAAACGAGCCAGGGTTCGGCAACAGGGTATCAGAAATATCAAGGTACAAGATCAGAGTTCAGAAGGGTAGTCAAGGCAGGCAAAAGTCATAACAAATAATCACAATCAAACTAGTACTTTAAGCTATCAACAAAATCTAGCTAAGTGTAGGATTACAGCTCCAGCTGGTCCCGGCACACTTGCGGATCTGACTACGGATCTGGGTGCTTCCACATATGTGATCGCACGCCAGACAAAGAGCAAGTGAACAACCAGCAGTATATATACTCTAGGACCTTTCCAGGACCTCCCTAATTGCTGGTCCAATGAGAGCAGTGGAATTTGTCAGCTGACCCAGCTGGTCAGCCGACACCCTTCTAACTGCTATTTAAACTCTGCCTCTGTGCTCGCGCGCGTGTAAGTCTGAATCTTGGTGGACTATCAGTCCCAGCCACACCAGTACTGTCTTGCAATGTATCCAGTGAACTGAGTGCGGGAGCCGCCTCCGATGTGGATTCCGCCGCTCTGCCTAAGCGGCATGTGGCGTTTTTTCCGCGTTGTGACGCCATGCTGGACGCGGAAACAGCCGCCTCGCCTTGAGAGACAGCGGCTTTTCCGCGTTTCATCACAGTACCCCCCCCCTCGAGGAGTGGACTCCGGACAACTCCTACCAGGCTTCTCGGGGTGTAAGGCATGAAACTCTTTCCTCAACTCATCCGCATGCATGCGAGTCCCCGGTACCCACTGTCTCTCCTCAATGCCATATCCCTTCCAGTGTACCAGATACTGTACCGAGTTCTGGACAATGCGAGAGTCCAAAATTTTCTCTATTTCAAACTCAGGATGACTATCCACCAGGACAGGAGGAGGAGGCGTAGGGCCCACATGGACTGCAGGTTTGAGCAGGGATACGTGAAATGATCTCACCCCACGCATGCTGGCGGGGAGATCAACGGTATAAGTGACGTTGTTGATCTTTTTGGTCACAGAAAACGGACCCACAAACCTGGGGCCCAGTTTGGCAGAAGGCTGCTTCAGGGTCAAGTGACGTGTGGACACCCAGACTAAATCCCCTGGCTGAAACTTCCATTCCATGGAACGTCTCTTGTCCGCTTGACCCTTTTGACTTTGGAACGCTTTCTGCAAATTATCTCTAACAATTCCCCAATTGTCCCTGAGTGACCTCTGCCAATCCTCCAGTGCTGGGAACGGAGAAGAGGCAACTGGCAAAGGGGAGAACTTGGGCGACCTCCCTGTCACAATCTGGAACGGGGAAAAACCAGAAGAAGAACTCTTTAAATTATTCTGCGCAAATTCTGCAAAAGCCAGAAACTTCACCCAGTCATTCTGTGCCTCCGCAACGTAACATCTTAAAAACTGTTCTAAAGACTGATTAATTCGTTCAGTCTGCCCATTCGTTTGTGGGTGGTAGCCTGACGAGAAAGACAGCTTCATGCCCATTTGGTGGCAAAATGCCCTCCAGAATTTAGAGATAAATTGGACTCCCCGATCGGACACAATGTTCTCCGGAATGCCGTGCAGCCGGAAAATGTGGACGATGAATAGGTCAGCCAATTCTTGGGCCGAGGGGAGTCCTTTCAAAGGCACGAAATGGGCCATTTTGCTGAAGCGGTCGACTACCACCCAAATGACCGACATGCCTTCAGACCTGGGGAGCTCACCCACAAAATCCATGGACAAGTGGGTCCATGGTTCACTCGGGGCGGGTAAAGGCTGTAAGGTACCGACAGGTGCCTGCCGGGAGGGTTTACTTTTGGCACATACCGCACATTCCCTGACATATTCCTTGCAGTCTGATGCCATAGAAGGCCACCAAGCACACCTGGCAATCAGATCCTGCGTTCTGGCAGCACCAGGGTGACCAGCACTCTTATGGGTGTGAAACATTTGTAAGACCTGTAGACGAAAAAACAGTGGGATAAACAAGACCCCCTCCGGTTTTCCCTCAGGGACATCCTGCTGAAAGGGACCCAAAACCTTTGTCCAATCCTCCCAGGTCTCTGTGGCTGCTAACACCAGCCTCTGCGGGATGATGGACTCAGAAGCGGGGGGCTGTGCTGTCTCTAATTCGAAACATCTGGACAGGGCATCTGCCTTGATGTTTTTGCTGCCTGGAGTGTATGTGATAATAAATCTGAACCTCGTAAAAAATAACGACCAACGGGCCTGTCGGGGACTTAGTCTCTTAGCCCCCTCGATGTATTCCAGATTCTTGTGATCAGTATACACCGTGATCGTGTGTTCTGCCCCTTCTAACCAGTGGCGCCATTCTTCAAATGCCAATTTAATGGCCAGAAGTTCCCGGTTGCCTATGTCGTAGTTTTTCTCTGCTGGTGAAAACCTCCGAGAGAAATAGGCACACGGGTGCAACCTTCCCTGCAGCCCAGAGCGTTGAGACAGCACAGCCCCTACTCCAACTTCTGAGGCATCAACCTCCACAATGAATGGGTAAGAGGTGTCTACGTGTCTCAATATGGGTGCAGAGCAAAACAATTTTTTCAAGTGAGAAAAAGCTGCCACAGCCTCAGGAGACCAGTGGTTGGTATCTGCCCCCTTTTTTGTGAGACTGGTAAGAGGGGCAATCATCGTGGAGTATCCCTTTATGAACCTCCTATAGTAATTCGCAAAACCTAAAAATCTTTGCAGGGGCTTCAACCCCACTGGCTGTGGCCATTCCAGGACAGCTGTGACCTTGGCAGGATCCATTGACAGGCCTGAGGTGGAGATCACATACCCTAAAAATGTGACAGTGGTCACCTCGAAAATACATTTCTCCACCTTGGCATACAGCATATTTTGCCTCAATTTGTCCAACACAAATTTAACGTGGACCCTGTGCTCGGGGAGGTTGTTGGAATAGATTAGTATATCGTCAAGGTATACTAGTACAAACCTACCCAACACCTCCCTGAATACCTCGTTGATTAATTCTTGAAAGACGGCTGGCGCATTGCACAACCCGAAGGGCATCACTAAGTACTCGTAATGCCCGTCGGGAGTGTTGAAGGCCGTCTTCCATTCATCACCCTTTCTAATGCGGACCAGGTTGTATGCACCCCTCAGATCTAATTTTGAAAAGATCTTAGCGTTGGTGACTTGCGTAAATAAATCGTCTATCAATGGTAACGGATAACGATTCTTCACCGTGATTTTATTCAGGCCACGGTAGTCGATGCATGGTCGCAGCCCTCCGTCTTTTTTCTTAACAAAAAATAATCCGGCCCCTGCAGGCGACCGGGAGGGGCGAATGAACCCTTTGGCTAAATTGTCACGAATGTACTCCTGCATCGCTATTTTCTCTGGTCCAGACAAATTATACAGGTGACCCCTAGGGGGCATACAACCGGCACAGAGATCGATGGGGCAATCGAAAGGGCGATGAGGAGGTAACTTGTCAGCAGCCTTGGGACAGAATACATCCGAGAACTCGGAGTATTGCTCGGGAACCCCCTCCACATGCAACTTGGTCTGACCTAAAGTCACCTTTCCTAGACACTGTTGGGAACAGAAGTCTGACCAACTAGTTAATTGTCCTGTAGCCCAATTAATCTGTGGCGAATGGAGCTGCAGCCAGGGCATTCCTAAAACAATTGTGGAGGTGGTCATGTGTAATACAAAGAAACTTAGACTTTCGTTATGCAGAACCCCAATAGTGACTTCCACCTCTGGTGTCTGAGACAGCGGACGGTCCCTTTGCAGCGGGGAGTCGTCCACAGCAGTAACCTGGATAGGTGGTTTTACTGGGGTGAGCGGAATGCCCAACTTTTCTGCGAACTCTGAACTCATAAAGTTAGCCGCGGAGCCAGAATCAATAAAGGCTTCTGTGGCTTCAGATTTGTCCCCCCATGTAATCATACATGGAAGGAGCAAATGTTTTTCGTTTAAGGGTATGAGCCGGGCACCTAGGGTGCTACCCCCTACCACTCCTAAACGGTAGCATCTTCCCGGCTTGTTAGGGCAGTTCTGTACTATATGCCCCCCTTCAGCACAGTACAGACACAGCTGTCCGGTCATTCTCTGTCTTCGCTCTACCTGGGTCAACTTTGATCGAACAATCTGTATCGGCTCGGATGGAGGCAAGACGGGAGAAGGTGAAATAGTAGGAGGTGGAGTCACTGGGACCGTAGTGTAAGATACCCCTCTGACACGGGAACTACCCCTGGTCTGTTTTTGGTAGCGCAGCCTGCGGTCGATTCGGATGGCCGCTGAGATGGCCTCATCGACTGTTCTGGGCTCGGGCTGGCTTAACATCAAATCAGAGACCTCATCGGACAGCCCTGACAAGAAACGATCTAATAGGGCATAAGTGTCCCACCTGGCCGTAACTGACCACCTCCTAAACTCGGCCGCGTAATCTTCGACCGGACCTTCGCCTTGACGCAAAAGCTTGAGCTTCCGCTCAGAAGTCGAAGCAAGGTCCGAATCGTCGTAAATTACTGCCATAGCTTTAAAGAATTCCTCTACAGAGGTAAGAGCTTTGTCTCCGGCGGGCAGGCTATATGCCCAAGACTGGGAGTCGCCAGACAACAAAGTCTTTATAAACGTGACCCTCTGGGTCTCAGTACCCGAAGATTGGGGTCTCAACTCAAAATAGGACAATACTCTACTCCTAAAATTCCGGAAGTCAGATCTGTGGCCGGAAAAGCTTTCAGGTACAGGCATACGTATGTCAGAGCTAGGAGAGGATCGCACATGATCCACTGATGTCTGGAGGGTTTGTACAGACCCTGATAGGGCATCAATAAGAGTTATGTGGGCGCCCAGTACTTGATTGATGTTGTCCACCGAAGTGGCAAGTACACCCAGACAATCAGTGTTTGCGTCCATTTTGTATTTGGTCTGGCGTTCTGTAACGATCGGTGAAGCACAGAGAGGATCTGATTACCGGTGATCTGCAGTATCACTGGGAATACAGATATATACCAGATTATAAGTGATCTGCAGTCTCACCGATAATCCGATATACTAGCTAACCTCTGTTCACCTGAGTAGAGTGTAGTGTTTGGTGTAACAGTAACACTTTGAGGACTAGGCCTCAGTGCAGCAAGGAGTACTGCACAGATTCCTTCTGCAGACCTGAGCTCTCCAAGACGGGAGGAGTCAGACTGACAGTAGGAAGGATGTCTGGAAGTGACCCTCAGGAGGAAAGGTCGCTAACAGAGCGAGGAACCGCCTCTAACGGTAAGGTCGGTTCTCGAGGTCGGACAAGCCAGGTCGTACACACACGGACAGATAAAGTACAAGATCAGGAGGCAAAGGCGGAGTCTAAGTACAGGCAGGGTTCAGTAACGGGGTATCAGAAATATCGAGGTACAGAATCAGGAGGCTGAGGCGGAGTCTAGAAACGAGCCAGGGTTCGGCAACAGGGTATCAGAAATATCAAGGTACAAGATCAGAGTTCAGAAGGGTAGTCAAGGCAGGCAAAAGTCATAACAAATAATCACAATCAAACTAGTACTTTAAGCTATCAACAAAATCTAGCTAAGTGTAGGATTACAGCTCCAGCTGGTCCCGGCACACTTGCGGATCTGACTACGGATCTGGGTGCTTCCACATATGTGATCGCACGCCAGACAAAGAGCAAGTGAACAACCAGCAGTATATATACTCTAGGACCTTTCCAGGACCTCCCTAATTGCTGGTCCAATGAGAGCAGTGGAATTTGTCAGCTGACCCAGCTGGTCAGCCGACACCCTTCTAACTGCTATTTAAACTCTGCCTCTGTGCTCGCGCGCGTGTAAGTCTGAATCTTGGTGGACTATCAGTCCCAGCCACACCAGTACTGTCTTGCAATGTATCCAGTGAACTGAGTGCGGGAGCCGCCTCCGATGCGGATTCCGCCGCTCTGCCTAAGCGGCATGTGGCGTTTTTTCCGCGTTGTGACGCCATGCTGGACGCGGAAACAGCCGCCTCGCCTTGAGAGACAGCGGCTTTTCCGCGTTTCATCACAGGATCACTGTAAGAAGAAAATGGTGAGCTTTTGAGAGAAACTGACAGTGAGGTAAGTATGTAATATTTATTTGCAGCTACATCATGTGTTTATTTTAAATAGTTTTACTCAGTTCAGGTGAGCTTTAATTGGAAAAGTGTCCTCTGGTATCCTCTATAGTTTTTTCTATCTTAACATACATACTCGTGTATAGGCCGAATTTTTCAGCACAAAAATCTGCAGAAAAGTTACCCCCTACACTGCCTGTACTGACATTGAGCGGGCTTGCTGGTGGGAACCCTGTGTATATCAGTGATGCCGGTAGTGGTGCTCAAATACCCCTTTTCAAAATTCGAGTTAGGTCGAATTCGAATAGTAAATTATTCGAGATCAGTCGAATATTCGAGTCGAATAATTTTTACTATTCGATTCGACCTCGGAATTCGAGCTCACTATTCGAGTCGGTATTCGAGCTCATTATTCGAGCTGACTATTCGAAATGGCCTTAAATAGCTTCCAACACTTGTTTTGAGGGTGAATGATGCAAGAAACCTCTTTTTTTCCAAGTAACAACAGCAAGTGATTATGTGGGGATGTTCCTTTAAAAAAAAAAAAGTTGAAAAGAGAAGTTGTGTCCAGAAATTTGTTCAGTACTGTATATACTTCTTCTTCTTCTTCTTTATCTTCTATATCTTCTTCTTCTATATCTTCTTCTTCTATATCTTCTTCTTCTATATCTTCTTCTATATCTTCTTCTTTTATATTGTCTTCTTCTTCTTATTCTTCATCTTCTTCATCATCATCTTCTTCATCATCATCTTCTTCTTCTTCATCTTCTTTTTCTTCATCTTCTTCATCTTCTTCTTCATCTTCTTCTTCATCTTCTTCATCTTCTTCTTCATCTTCTTCATCTTCTTCTTCTTCTTCTTCTACATCTACTTCATCTTCAACTTCTTCATCTTCTTCATCTTCTTCATCTTCTTCATCTTCTTCATCATCATCTTCTTCTTCTTCATCTTCTTCTTCTTCATCATCTTCATCTTCTTCTTCATCTTCTTCTTCTTCATCATCTTCTTCTTCTTCTTCATCTTCTTCATCATCATCTTCTTCTTCTTCATCTTCTTTTTCTTCATCTTCTTCATCTTCTTCTTCATCTTCTTCATCTTCTTCTTCATCTTCTTCATCTTCTTCATCTTCTTCTTCTTCTTCTTCTACATCTACTTCATCTTCAACTTCTTCATCTTCTTCTTCTTCATCATCTTCTTCATCATCTTCATCTTCTTCATCTTCTTCATCTTCTTCATCTTCTTCATCTTCTTCTTCTTCATCATCTTCATCATCTTCTTCATCTTCTTCTTCTTCATCATCTTCATCTTCTTCTTCTTCATCTTCTTCATCTTCTTCATCTTCATCTTCTTCATCTTCTTCTTCTTCTTCTTCATCTTCTTCATCTTCTTCTTCATCTTCTTCTTCTTCTTCATCATCTTCATCTTCTTCATCTTCATCTTCTTCATCTTCTTCATCTTCTTCTTCTTCATCATCTTCATCTTCTTCTTCATCTTCTTCTTCTTCATCATCTTCATCTTCTTCTTCTTCATCTTCTTCTTCTTCATCATCTTCATCTTCTTCTTCTTCATCTTCTTCATCTTCTTCTATATCGTCTTCTTCTTCACTTATTTCTCTTTTCAAATTTTTTTTTTTAAAGAAATGCAGCTATTTTTGAGCGTAACAAATAGCTGGTGGCGCACGCATGTTGGAAGCGCCATTGTATGTGCTCCCTGGCAGTGGAAACACACAGACAGCAGGAGGTAAATTCAGCAGCAGGAGGAGGAGGATGAGTGTGTGGCAGCAGGCAGTCAATGAGGCAGGCAGTGTGACATAATAGCCCTGGTACCTAGCGGTGATACCAGGGCTGTAAATAAACACAGCAGGCAGGAGGTCCCAGACAGCGGTCGTGCAGCCCACATTGTGTCCAATACACAACTGGGACAACACAGTTTTCAACCCGGGCACCTCAGAAAAATTAAACCTTTTTTTTTTTTTTTTTATGGTTTTGTAGTTTTGGTTTTACAACCAATTACACAGATATAGCTATTTTTTGACGTAATAGCTGGTGGCAGAGTGGCAGCAGAAGGTAAATCTGTGTACCCTGGCGTTGGGAAACACAGACAGACAGACAGCAGCAGCAGGAGGAATGGAGGAGTAATGTGAGCAGCTATTGTTTGACGTAATAGCTGGTGGCAGAGTGGCAGCAGAAGGTAAATCTGTGTACCCTGGCGTTGGGAAACACAGACAGACAGCAGCATCAGCAGGAGGAATGGAGGAGTAGTGTGAGTGTGGCAGCAGGCAGGCAGCGTGACATAATAGCCCTGGTACCTAGCGGTGATACCAGGGCTGTAAATAAACACAGCAGGCAGGAGGTCCCAGACAGCAGTCGTGCAGCCCACATCGTGTCCAATACACAACTGGGACAACACAGTTTTCAACCCGGGCACCTCAGAAAAATTAAACCTTTTTTTTTTTTTTTTTTTTAATGGTTTTTTGGTTTTGTTTGTAAAACAAATTACACAGATATATAGCTATTGTTTGACGTAATAGCTGGTGGCAGAGTGGCAGCAGAAGGTAAATCTGTGTACCCTGGCAGTGGGAAACACAGACAGACAGCAGAAGGGCAGTACACAGCAGCCCACTGTAGGTGTAAAATGTGTGGCTGCAGGCGACGTAATAGTCAAAGTGAACCAGGCTGGCTTAGTGAGCAGGAGCCAGGAGGTGGTAAAGGGTGGTAAGGCACATTAACGATGGTTCTTAGCCAGTTCATGTCCCCCTCTCGCCGACAACAGGGGCCAGGAACTCGCCTTCCACCCACGCCTGGTTCATCTTGAGAAATGTCAGTCTGTCCACAGACTTGTGAGACAGACGTGAGCGTTTCTCGGTGACCACACCACCAGCTGCACTGAAGCAGCGCTCGGACAGCACGCTGGAAGGGGGGCAGGACAGCACTTCCAGGGCGTACTGCGCCAGCTCGCTCCAGATCTCCAGGCACTTGACCCAATACTCCATGGGATCAACAGGGGCATCGCTGTCAAGCCCGCTGTAGGACCCCATGTAGTCAGCCACCATGCGGGTCAGGCGCTGGCTGTGACCGGTGGAGGATGCTGCTGCATGCACCTCCTCTCTAGTCACTGCTGCCGGAGCCTCTACAGTCCTGTAGAGCTCGTGGCTGAGAGACAGCAGGTCTGTGGGGCGCTTGCTGCTGGATGCAGGCACCTGCTGCTGCCTCTGTGCTGGCTGCTGGACAGTGGGGGTGGAAGGCTGGGGGAAGGCTTCCTCCAAGCGCTCAACAAGGGCCTGCTGCAAGCTCCTTATTTGTTGCGCTGGGTCTCCTCCTGCAGGCGGCAGGAACTGGCTCAACTTCCCCTTGAGGCGTGGGTCCAACATCATGCTGATCCAGATGTCCTCCCTCTGCTTCATCTGGATCACCCTGGGGTCTCTGCGCAGGCACGTCAGCATGTGCGCTGCCATTGGGAAGAGGCGGGCCACGTCTGCTGGCACATCGACGGCAGTGCTGCTGTCCTCATCCTCCTCCTCTGCCTCGTCAGCCTCATCCTCTCTCCACCCCCGCACCAACTCAGCTGCACTGTGCTGATCCCCCTCATCAGCAGCAAGGTCAGGGACCTCCACCAAGTCCTCCTCCTCCTCCCCCTCAGAGGTGGACTGTGCAGCTGCTTGCCGCTCCTGCTGGTCCAAGGCTGCCGCTCCCTGTTCCAGCAAAGCATCGAGGGCCCTGTTCAGCAGACAAACCAGGGGCACCCACTCGCAGACCATAGCATGGTCCCTGCTCACCATGTTAGTGGCCTGCAGAAAGGGAGCCAGCACTAAGCACACCTGCTGCATGTGCCTCCAGTCATCATCGGGGACGATGGACGGGATGTTGCTGGTCTTGTCCCTTCTCTGAGCGGCGGAAACAGTGGCCAGGGCAAGGTACTGTTTGACAGCGCGCTTCTGTTCAACCAGACGCTCCAACATCGCCAGGGTGGAGTTCCAGCGAGTCGGAACGTCAAGGATCAGCCGATGGCGTGGCAGATCCAGCTCCTTTTGCACGTCTTCCAGGCTCGCACAGGCTGCAGCCGAGCGCCGGAAGTGACGCACAACGTTCCTTGCCGTTTCCAGCAGTTCGCCCATCCCCTGGTAGGTGCGCAAGAACTTCTGCACCACCAGGTTCAGCACGTGGGCAAGACAGGGGATGTGGGTCAGGTTTCCCCTGTCTATTGCGGCAACCAGATTGGCCCCATTGTCGGCCACCACCTCTCCGACTCTGAGGCCTCTGGGGGTCAGCCAAATCCTCTCCTGCTCCTGGAGTTTGGCCAACACATGGGTTGCCGTCAGCTTGGTCTTCCCAAGGCTGACCAAGTGCAGCAGCGCTTGGCAGTGGCGGGCCTTCACGCTGCTGCTGAGGCGGGGGGTTTGGCCAGGTGTGCCGGAGGATGGCAGAGGATCGGAGGAACCTGCTGCAGTTCCCCTGACCCTGCGGGGTGGCACCACCCACTGTGTTGCTGCTGCTGCTGTGCCCGCTGCTGCTCTCCCATCCTCACCCCCTTCCACCAAGCTGACCCAGTGGACAGTGAAGGACAGGTAGCGGCCTGTCCCGAAGCGGCTGCTCCAGGAGTCCATGGTGACGTGGACCCTTTCACCAACCGCGTGCTCCAGCCCTCGCTCCACATTGGCCATCACAAAGCGGTGCAGTGCAGGAATGGCCTTGCGGGAGAAAAAGTGTCTGCTGGGGAGCTGCCAGTCTGGGGCTGCGCAAGCAAGCAGCGCACGAATGTCGCTCCCCTCCTGCACGAGCGTGTACGGCAGGAGTTGGGAGCACATGGCCCGTGCCAGCAAGCCGTTCAGCTGCCGCACGCGACGGCTGCTGGGAGGCAGAGCCCTAACCACCCCCTGGAAGGACTCGCTCAAAAGGCTCTGGCGTGGCCTTTTGCTGGCACGGGAATCAGCAGACACAGCGGAGGAGGCCACTGAGGACTGGCTGCCAGAACAGGCCTCAGTGTCGGCGGCAGGAGTTGCAGAGGGGGGAGGAGCAGTGCGTTTCCGCACTCCTGCTGGTGCTGCTGGAGGAGCAGGAGGGCGGGTGGCTGCTGTTGCTGCTGCTGCTGAAGGCTGTGCAGTGATGGGTGTGGTGCCACTGCCAGCACCAGATGCCTTCAGCCTCTGGAACTCCTGATGCTGGTGGAAATGTTTCGCAGCAAGGTGGTTGATGAGCGAGCTGGTGCAGAACTTTAAGGGGTCTGCACCTCTGCTCAACTTCCGCTGACAGTGGTTGCAAGTGGCGTACTTGCTGTACACTGTGGGCATGGTGAAAAAGCGCCAGATTGGTGACAGAAACATCCCCCTACGGCATGGAAGCGCTGCTGCCTGTCTCCCTGTGGTGGTTTGGGGGGGGGCTTGGGGGGCTTGGGTGCGGCTGGTGGTGGTACTGGCAGATGCTGCTGCTGCTGCTGCTGAGCCTGAGACACCAGCAGGCTGTGGGACCTGCCTACTGCTGCTGCCAATGCTTGCAATGATGCGCCTCCTTGCAAGGCCCACAAGAGCATCCTCCTCCTCCTCCTCAGAGCTGCTGAGGACGACATCCCCTGGAGGTGGTGGCACCCAGTCTCTGTCTGTCACCGGGTCATCAACATCCTCCCCCTCCTGAAACATGTCCTGCTGGGATGAGGACCCCCCAAACTCCTCTCCTGATGCATGGATGGGCTGCTTGACTGTCGCCACAGTCTTGCTGTCCAATCCCTCATCCCCCAAAGTGCCCATCAGCATCTCCTCCTCAAGATCGCCAACAACAGCAGACAATTTAC
The DNA here is from genome assembly GCF_040937935.1 of Hyperolius riggenbachi. Classification (NCBI taxonomy): domain Eukaryota; kingdom Metazoa; phylum Chordata; class Amphibia; order Anura; family Hyperoliidae; genus Hyperolius; species Hyperolius riggenbachi. Next base: position 206,242,208 of record NC_090649.1, on the reverse strand, counting down.
TCATGATGCCTGGGGTCAAAAGACTGCTGAATGACAGGTCGGCGAGTGACGGTGAACTGGCCTCCTCCCCAGACCCTGCTGGGCGGCTGCTGCGAACAGGGGTGGTGGTGGTGGTGGTGAGGGTGGAGGCCTCAGATGCAGAGCTGATGGCGGGCTGCTCATCCTCCGTCATGAGTTGCACCACAGTGTCTGCATGCTTTTCCTCAATGGGACGTTTCCGACCCGGCTGGAGGAAAATCGGAGCAGGTGCTACACGCTGCTGCTGCTGTGTCTCTGCAGCGTGAGTTGCAGATGCTCCTGCTGGGCGGCGCCCAAGGCGTCCACGGCCAGTGGCTATGGGAGGAATGTTAGCCACTGACGCTGCTGCTGCTGCTGCTGCGGAACTGTGCATGGTGGCGCGCCCGCGCCCGCGGCTTGCCACAATGCTGCTCCCTCTCCTCCTGATTCCCTTGCTGCCCTTCCCCTTGCCCAAACCGCGCTGGCTGCCACTTCCAGACATCTTCGATGTTTTGGGCGTATAGACAAAAGTTTTTTAAAAGGGCGGGTGAAAAGTGGGGTACTTTAATGGAGTGGGTTGGTGGGTGAGGTGACTGAGTGAGTGTCCCTAGTACAGTAAGTAAGTAGTAACAGTCAGGAAGTACAACTAGCAGTTACAACTTACAATAATCAGTAGTAATCACAAGTAAATTTAGTGTGTGTACACTACAGACAGTGAGTGCACGCACGCGCAAACACGCGCAGGAGCTAGCCTATGAACAGTGACTGAGTGAGTGTCCCTAGCACAGTAAGTAAGTAAGTAGTAACAGTCAGTAAGTACAACTAACTAATTACAATAATCAATCAGTTATCAGAAGGAAATAGAGTGTGTGTAGTGTGTACACAGACAGTGAGTGCACACACGCAGGAGCTAGTAGCCTATGAACAGTGACTGAGTGTCCTAGACTCCTAGTACAGTAAGTAGTAACAGTAAGTACAACTAACTAATTACAATAATCAATCAGTTATCAGAAGGAAATAGAGTGTGTGTAGTGTGTACACAGACAGTGAGTGCACACACGCAGGAGCTAGTAGCCTATGAACAGTGACTGAGTGTCCGAGACTCCTAGTACAGTAAGTAGTAACAGTGAGTACAACTAACTAATTACAATATTCAATTACAATAATCAATCAGTTATCAGAACTTGGAAATAGAGTGTGTGTAGTGTGTACACAGACAGTGAGTGCACACACGCAGGAGCAGCTAGTAGCCTATGAACAGTGACTGAGTGTCCTAGACTCCTAGTACAGTAAGTAGTAACAGTAAGTACAACTAACTAATTACAATAATCAATCAGTTATCAGAAGGAAATAGAGTGTGTGTAGTGTGTACACAGACAGTGAGTGCACACATGCAGGAGCTAGTAGCCTATGAACAGTGACTGAGTGTCCGAGACTCCTAGTACAGTAAGTAGTAACAGTGAGTACAACTAACTAATTACAATATTCAATTACAATAATCAATCAGTTATCAGAACTTGGAAATAGAGTGTGTGTAGTGTGTACACAGACAGTGAGTGCACACACGCAGGAGCTAGTAGCCTATGAACAGTGACTGAGTGTCCTAGACTCCTAGTACAGTAAGTAGTAACAGTAAGTACAACTAACTAATTACAATAATCAATCAGTTATCAAAAGGAAATAGAGTGTGTGTAGTGTGTACACAGACAGTGAGTGCACACACACAGGAGCTAGTAGCCTATGAACAGTGACTGAGTGTCCGAGACTCCTAGTACAGTAAGTAGTAACAGTGAGTACAACTAACTAATTACAATATTCAATTACAATAATCAATCAGTTATCAGAACTTGGAAATAGAGTGTGTGTAGTGTGTACACAGACAGTGAGTGCACACACGCAGGAGCAGCTAGTAGCCTATGAACAGTGACAGTGAGTGTCCTAGTACAGTTACAGTATATAACTACAATACTAATACAATCAGTAGTAAAGGACAGCAGAAATACTGGTATAGAATAGAGAGAAATAAACAGAGGACAGGAGGACAGCTGCCCACACAGGCAGGCCCTGAGGCCTAAAGCTGTAAGCCTGCAGCAGCTGTGTCTGTCTCTATGTAACACAAAAGCTACTAACTAAAATACAATGTCTAACTAACTAACAACAATATAGGTGTGTATAGGAGGTGTATGTGAGCAAAAACGCTAGGTAAATGACCACAATAAAGCTCTTGCTAAGCCAAAGCACAAAGGAGCAACTCTCTCTCTATGCAAGTCTCAGGCAAGGACGGAGAAACGTAACATGGCGGCCGCTATTTATAGGGTAGGGGCTGGCCAGGGTCCCCCTCTGTGATTGGCTGCCGTCAGAGGGCCTGGGAGCCCTCTGATTGGCTCTAAGGACATCAATCTGGGCTATGACGCTATTCGAGCTCGGTACCGAGCTCGAATAGCGCCGTTTGCTCGAATAGCTCGAATAGTGAATGGGCTATTCGAGTGTACGCGAATAGCCCATTCGAATAGCTGCAGCTATTCGGAGCTCGAATACCGAGCTCGAATAGCTGAAAAAGAGCTCGAATATTCGAGCTACTCGAATATTCGAGCTCTGCTGAGCACCACTGGATGCCGGCGCCTAAACTGAATTGAGTGAGCTTGCGGGGACAGCCCTTGTGTAGGGGCTTGGATCCAGTGGCGTAGCTAAGGAGCTGTGGGCCCCGATGCAAGTTTTAGAATGGGGCCCCCCCAGCACTCTGTACATAACAATTGATATGGCACACCAAAACCTGCCAATGGCAACTACAGTGTCAGAGGTGCAAGAAGAGGATGGGGAACAGTTTGTTAATGATTACCACTATTTAAAGTATCTATAGAAGTGATTATTATGAGCACAGGACCAATAGAGAGCTAATACTGTAGTTGAGGGTGGGCCCATTGGGGCCCCTCTGGCCCAAGGGCCCTGATGCGGTGGCAACCTCTGCAACCCCTATTGCTACGCCCCTGCCTGGATCTGAGCAGATGCCAGCGTGACTTGCCTGAAGCCTTGTACCATGGAGTTGAGGGGGATGCCTGGAGGAGCACAGCTGATTTGATGGCTGCAGGCGAACAAAGAGCGGATCGGATGGAGCAGAGGGGAGACAGAGCAGATCGAGCAGCGGTGACATCAGTGCCCTCTTTAGGTAGTGTGTCGCTGTGGCTGTGTCTCAAGACACAGCTAGAGGGTGTCATAGAGATGAGACACAGCCAGAGCAACACACTGCCTAAAGAGGGCGCTGACGTCACCGCTGCTCGATCTGCTCTGTCTCCCCTCTGCTCTATCCGATCCGCTCATCTTCCCTTAAAGCTGCTTTTAGACATATCCCTTTCAGTAGTTTATTGTATACTGTTCTATCTCTTGGTTTTACCAGTGATACCTGACATACAAGCGCCTCCATGTCCCAGCATATTTCCTATGCCATGTGTCCATGCTGCCCTAAGACATCCCCATGCATAGAGCACACAGGGACTGCTTGGGACATTTATGCTGTCTGACACGTCCACCCAATACTCTGCACCAATGTAGAAGGCTGATATACATTCTTGTAGGAAGTGGGGACAATATGCCAGCATTGTCAGCATTCAGTGGGTGGTATCAAATAACCATGTTGCATGGGGCACTTCTGGGGAAATGTGAAGATGAGGAAAGAGAGCCAAGGAGAAAAGTGGATTTATTGCATGCCCTATTCCACCCCCTAACCCGTCAACATCAATGGCTGCCTTGCAGTGGCGTAGCTGGGTATTTGACACCCGGTACTCACTATTTACAGACACACATCCCCCCCCCCACCTTCAAGCAAAGCACGCAGTGGCAAAAAATAGGCATGGCCATGACATGATGTGGGTAGGGCTAACTAATGTAACAGCGTAAATCAAAGGCAGTGGGTTTGAGTTTCCTCTCAAAGCAAAGTTAGGCAAAGTGACCCTACAGGTAATTAGACAATGTCCACTTATCCTAAAAGAAAAAAATCCACACATAATAAAGGTAGCCCAAAAAAAGGGAGCCAAAGGTGTCCCCAGTATAAGTAGGTCCCCCATAGGTAGCCAAAGGTGTCCCCAGTATAGGTAGGTCCGCCCATACGCAACCAAAGGTGTTCCCAGTATAGGTAGGTCCCCCATAGGAAGCCAAAGATGTCCCCAGTATAGGTAGCTCCCCCCCCCCTTTAGGTAACCAAAGATGTCTTAAGTATATGTAGGTTCCCCCCATAGGTAGTCAAAGGTGTCCTCAGTATAGGTAGGGCTCCTGTAAAGGTAGCCAAAGGTTTCCCCAGTATAGTTAGGTCCCTCATAGGTAACCAAAGATGTCCCCAGTATAGGTAGGTCTCCACATAGGTAGCTAATGGTATCCGCAGTATAGGTAGGTCCCCCCATAGGTAACCAAAAGTGTCCCCAGTATAGGTAGGTCTCCACATAGGTAGCTAATGGTATCCGCAGTATAGGTAGGTCCCCCCATAGGTAACCAAAAGTGTCCCCAGTATAGGTAGGCCCCCCTTTAGGTGGCCAATGGTGTCCCCAGTATAGGTATGTTCCGCTATAGGTAACCAAAGGTGGCCCCTGTATAGGAAGGTTCCCCATAGGTAGCAAAAGGTGTACCCAGTATAGGCAATAGGTCGCCAAAGGTGTTCCCCTTTTCTCCAGTAATCCCTATTCCTTAGTCTCAGATCTCTAGATCAACGGTGACCCAAATCAGCTCCACCCCTTTGACCATGGTAGCTCTGCCCCCACCTGATCGTGAACAAAGCAAACACATACGCACACACACATACCAACACACATACAAACCCTCTCAACACCCACAGTACACCTACACATGCACCACTTACAGCCGATAATCTCACCACACTCTCCTGCTGTCCTCTTCTTTGCACGCCTCTTTACATAGCAGAGCTGGTGGGAGGAAGTGAGGAGGAACATCTGGCCCTGCCCCCCAGCCCCTCATAGCACACAAACAAATGAGCATATACACAGTGGCTGGCACTACTGCAGAGGCTGAAGCCTCATGTGCTTCTGACTTCTTCTCCCCGTATGATACCCCCTCTGAGGCCACACTCAAAACCCTCAAACCTGCCTTACAACACCACTGCTGCCTTGTCCCACCCCACCAATGTCAATGCCTTGTCCCACCCCACCAACGTCAATGCCTTGTCCTACCCCACCAACGTCAATGCCTTGTCCCACCCCACCAATGTCAATGCCTTGTCCTACCCCACCAACGTCAATGCCTTGTCCTACCCCACCAACGTCAATGCCTTGTCCTACCCCACCAACGTCAATGCCTTGTCCTACCCCATCAATATCAATGCCTTATAAACAAGGTTTGTTCAAACCCACCTTAGCGACAGAAAATAAAGAATTGTTAAGCTGAAAACATAATGTACAGCAACTCCTAGTAACAAGTTGTATATTAGGTGCATGAAGTTGCTGGGAATAATTATTGCTGAAGTACATAGAATATTGTCCTAATTGATTAAAATGACATTTTCTAGGCGCTGGATGTTGGTAAAAGACCTTTTTGTTCTAATTTTGTAACATACTTGTTTTTTTCTCTGTAGTATTACCAAACACTGACACCTTGAGGCAGTTTTGTTATTCAGCAAAATGCTTATTTCAAACTTCTGAAATGGACTCATTATTTATAACAAGGCTGCATTTGTCAAACTTATCATCTGAAACTTGTCTTTGTTTAAACAGATATGTATGTTCACCCCTGAAGGGTGTCCTCTGGGTCATCAGTAAACACTGTTTAGCCAGCTAGCACTGCCTGGAGGGTGGCCAAAGAAAGATGCCGCAGTTCAGGTCATACTACAGAAATAAGAGGTTTTTTTTATCATTTTGTTTTTTCTTTTGGTCAAAGTCAGGATTGCATTTTTGCATGGAAAATAGATTTTTGATTAAACAGACTTCAATCTAGGTCCAGAAATAAGCCATGCTACCCATACTTCCAGATACTAACAAATACAGGTTAAACCATGGCAGCCTTAACAGTTTAAATTTCCGCCATAGTGTTGTGATGATCAGCTGTTGGTCTGGATCAAATCTGATTGGTTAGGATAATGTTGCTGCCCAGAGTTGCTGTTCAAGGTTGCATGTTGTTGCAGCAAATGGTAGGGAAGTAAAGACTGTATAAGTATGGTCCGTGGAGCCCACAAACTGTCATTTTCAGAGTGGCTAAAGAGAGACAAACTCTCATCCTCCCTCCCCTTTTCTCATTGTGGTGTTTTTTAGGTGGTATGTCGCCCAGTTCTGGTGGACTAGCTTTGGATAAAAGCTAAGTGGAGTTTGTTCTGAAAGGCAATTGGACAGAAAAAAAAAATTGAACCTCCCCATAAGGGAGGTTTGTAGGAATGTTTGTCATGAGGCAGGGCCGGCACTACCACAGGAAAAAAATGGGCAATAGGCCCAGGGCCCCAGATCTTAACTGTTGCTCCCCAGGGACTCTACAGAGTCTTTGGCAAAGTAGCGTCCAGAGCCGGGACAAGGCCCTCCAGCACCCAAGGCTGAGACACCAAAGTCCGCTCCTCCATCCTCCCACCCCAGCCGTCACACACCGATTGCTATTAGACTAAGAGGTGCCCCAGGGCCTCCAACACCTTAATCTCTAGTCATCAGGCTTGCAGTCACTGCCATGTACCCCCTTTTCTTATTTCTCTCTGCTTCAAACACAATAGGGGATGATAGCTGAGTGAGCTGTGCGCCTCCTCCTACACTGCGCCCTGAGGCTGGAGCCTCTCTCGCCTCTGCCTCGGCCCTGGTAGCGTCTCATCTGTGCTGGCGGGCAGGTGAGACACTATACTGACATAGACACTGCAGAGGTCCTAGGGAGCACAGTTAAGTTGGGAGGTGATTGGGGGAGGGCCAGCAGCCAGCTTAGGGGCCCAGGAGGGACATTTGGCTGCAACAAAGGGCCCCTAATAACGCTTTGTGGTCGGGGGTGTCTGTTGGGGGCCCCCAGGCTAATTTTGCCCTAGGGCCCAATTGTTACTTGAACCGGCCCTGCCATGGGGGGGGGGGGGTTAGGTGGAGCGCCATTAGTTACCTACGGGGGGGCTTCGCTGTAAAAGTTGGGAGCTGTATGCTGCAATGCATGCCAGGAGATGTAGTCTGTGAATGTGTGTACATCTCCTGGCAGAGAGCAGGCTTCAGATGCAGGTCTTCTTTGAAGTGTGGCCAGCTGTGGACAGGTAACAACTTTCAAAGCAACGAGGACTACACGAGCAGCCCCTGTAAGTAACCAATGGTGCTATTCCTACCTCATCCCACACCCACCACCACCTCCACATGGCATACAATTTTAGGAATCTCCCTTATGGGGAGGTTCAAAGTAATTTTTTTGTGCTCATTTAAAGGACATCTAAAATGAAAATAAACTGAGATAAACAATTGTATCTATCCACCTTCTCTGAAAAAAGATCTTACTTTTTTTATATATGTAATATTTAAATCAATGTTTTACTTTTTTACTGTTTCATTGTCTCTGCTCAAATATGCTGTAAATATGCTGTAAATATGTCAGAGCTAAAATCTATGAACTGTTTATCTCTTTCCTGCTCTCAGAAGCCATTTACTGCCAAGCACTTATGGGGGGCTTATTACCTGCAGAATAGCCCTTAAGGTGGCCATAGACTAGTAGATTTTTTATTTGTTGCAAACGGCTCCCAATTGACTGATTTTCACCCATATTTGGTTGATCGTGCAGGAAGGAAAATGCCGGCAGCGGATCAGGAGAGCATTGCTAGCAGTGTTTGATTTTGTGATGGGCAACACAGGAACTACTTTCACCTACTACTCTCACCTGTCCACAGCATGGGTCCAGTGTTTTCTCTCCCTGCTGGTCTTCCTCTCTGTTCACTTCCATGTCCCCGGGCGCCTGTGTGACGTAACTTAGAAGCCAAATACTAGAGGCCTCTTGTTGTCACATAAGGTACGTGCCTTGCTGCTCCTAGTGTTTGCCCTGTATGGTTACGTCACACAGGCGCCCCAGGACTCAGGAGAAGAGAGAGGAAGCAGCAGCCAGTGGAAAAGACACCAGAACCAGGCCGTGGACTGGTGAGAGCAGCTCCTACACCACACGGCCCCTACAACGCACAGCCCCTACACTGCACAGAGAGCACTGGGAAACCCAGTATGCACGCACAGGTTTTCAGTCAATTTCACGCTGAAACTTGCGTGTAGTTTGGGGAGGGATTCGATCCCTCTCTGATCATATAATAGATCTGATGCTCACATCAACCAGTGTATGGCCACCTTTAGACATAGAGCAATGGCTTCAATTCATCAAAGGCTGTTCAATTAAAAAACAAGTTTGGAAAATACAGCATTTGGTATTTTAGACTTTTCTTGATAATTAATTAAGATTTTCACAGGTGCGGTAGAAGTTCGGTAATTTCCCGAAACCCATGGCTTCAATTCACAAAAACCTCTTCGGTAACAGCAGAACAGCGTGGAGTTGTCATGGTTTTGTTGCATGCTATTCTGTGCAGTGATGCTATTACAATAGTAAGAGGTATCCCTTACATCCCTTTAAAATGTATTTTTGTTATACTCACTCTAAATCTGTCTATTAGTCTTTCTTAACATTATATTTAATTGTCACAGCTTAGATGAACTTCCAAGAGACATTACACATGCCATGCTTAGGTGATTTTCCCACTAGCTCCTCCGCAACTTTAAACAGGAACCTAAAGGGTTAAATGTCTGAAGGGCTGCAGGGGAAACTCCTTTTTTTCAGATCTCTCTCCTCCGCTGTCTGGGGGTTAGAAAAGCTTGACCTTCTTGAGAAGGCATAACATCCTATCAGCATCGACTGACCAGAGCTGCCGGTAATCATAGATCATGATACTGGGCTTTACCGCATGCTGTAATCTTCATGAATTGACATTTGCTGACATTTGTTGAGTTGTTTACCCCACAAGGCGGTATTTTACCTCACTGCTTGGTAATTTCAGCTTGCCATGCAGTAACAGCCTTGATGAATTAACATTTTACAAAATGCTCTGAAAAATCAGCTGTTTTCAGCATTATCGAATGCGGTAGTGCTTGATGAATTGAAGCCTATGTCTGCTGAAATAGTGCAGTTTCTTTTGAAACAGGGTCTATTGACCTTACCTCAGCTTGGGCTGAAGGTGTGCTCATGCACTAGCGAGTTGAATTTCACCCAAAAAGTGCAAACTAATGCAACTCTCATCCAAATTGGAGCATTCTACATTCTAACCAATTTAGTTCTCTGTATGAGTATACTTGTAATTTAACCCTATTTCCAAAACAATTGGAGCACTAAGAAAAACATTAACAGTATGTGACAGTGTTAAAATCTTGTAAACTTTAAATTTATTCAAAAATAGTACAAAGACAACATAGTAAATGCTGAAACTAAGAAATATAAATACTAGAGATGGATTAGGGTTTGTTCACATTTGTTTTAAAAACGTATCCGTGGACCAAAACCGGAGGCACAAATACTTATGTCAAAAATAGCGGCCGTCTTCACACACTTCAAAAAACAGATCTGCAGGATCTGGCTTGAAAAACTGAACTGAGAGTCCGGATTTCCTGGGACTTCATGGACCGCTTATACACAGAGGGGTAGTGAAAGGCAATACAAAAACGGATTTCCTACAGGCTATTTTGCACACAAAACGGGTGCCAAAACAGGTTGCCTGAACTTCCTTCTCCTCCCCTCAATGTCATCTCTGACAGCTTCCTGTTGACAAGCTGGGAGAGACGAGTGTGACAAGGTGGGAGAGACAGCACTGCCATCATGCCCAGCAAAAAGTACCTAAACACGGAGGACCTGATTATGGCGGTCAGGGAGCGCCAAGAGCTGTACAACAAGAGGTATGAGAAATACAGTGACCTTCAGTACTGCAGACTCGTTTGGGAGGATATCACCAAACACTCCCCACTACATTCCACGGGTCCTTAAATGGTTAAACTACTGTTTTTTTTAGCCATAACTATGCCCACTTCCTTCCTATTGATCAACATTGACATATAGATTGTTTACTTGTAGCAAACCCCCTCCCACTTCCTTGTTGTTGGTCAACATCAACAGCATAAAAAAGACACGTTTTTGTAAGTTTTTGGGGGTGAAAAACTAAATGGAAACAGATAGGAAACAGAAATGGATCCGTTTGCGTTCCGGTTTTTGAAATACGCAGCCGGGACTGCAGATTGCGTTCTTCAACTGTACCTTGTGTGGACCGACCCTTAGTCCAAAATCTATCACTATAATTTTTCACATTACTACTGCTTACTGTAAGTAACAGCAACATAGGAAAAAGTAATTTATTTTTCATTTTACTCTGCAAATGTACACCTAATACATACATATTTAACATTTTACAAATTTTTTTGTGATAATTGCCCTTAAACTGCTTTGCACATTCATGTGCTGATCAGTTGATAGTTGTCATGTGAACCAGATTCTGTTCCATTCTGGTGTTGCAGAAATTCCATCTCACAAAACAACATATCAAGTTGAGGTTTATTGTTAAATATAACTATACCGCCACAGAAAAATATAGCCTGTTAAAATAAATTTACGGAGAGGAATGTATGAGTTGCACACTGGCTTTCAGTTGCATAAATATTTCCATGATGGCTGAGAGGATAATGAACACCCAGGTCATCCTAGCACACCAACAACTGAAGAAAAGATGAAGAGACCCAATGAAATGACGTGGAAAGACAGACAACTGAGTGTAAGGATGGTAGCTGAAATGGTTAACATGCATAAACACAGTGTTTAGAACATTTCTAGTAAAAAAAAAAAAATCTTAAAGGGGTTCTTTCGTGAAAAAAGTAGGCAGTTAAAAAATGTGACAGATGACAGGTTTTAAGCCAGTCCATCTTTTTAAGGGGGATTCTCAGGGCTTTCTTTGTTTTCAACAGAATTTCCTGAACAGCAGTTTAACTGCCAAAATAGCAAGGTACCAGCCAGCCTCCCTAATCACTTGCACACTATTATGTCATTTAGATTTTGCAACTGTTGTTCAGGAAATGCTGTTGAAAACAAAGAAAGCCCTGAGAATCCCCCTTAAAAAGGATGGACTGGCCCAAAACCTGTCATCTGTCACATTTTTTAACTGCCTACTTTTTTCGCGAAAGAACCCCTTTAAACTGAGAGAATGTGTGAGAAGACAGTGACTGGGCTTGTGGATGTTGTCACGACAACACTCTAGCCCACAATGCAATCTCTGTGCCGCAATTTTTAGCTCAAATATATCCCTGTATTAAATTGCCTCCTGACTCCTGTACATGTTGATCTCACATTAGTTTGTTTTTATTATTTTTTTTGTTTGTTCTAAGTGCTAATAGTGTACTAAATTGACTTAATAAAGAGAGTTGTGGATGGAGACTATGAAAGGTCTGATACAAATTGATATTCAGCATTGTTTTGATCAATGAAAGAAGCATAGTGTACATGCAGGAGGAGAGCGCATTGAAATTAATTAGTTATAATAGTACATTATGTACAAATGCTTTATACATCCAGCACTGTTATTAATTTAGAAGTACCTCATATAATCATTTTTTTATATATACTTACAAAAGCAACACTTTTTTAAAAGTTTGGACAGGGGCATATTTTATATGGTGTTGCAGCAACTCGTCTTTTGTTAATTGAGAAAACTAATTGCTGTAGTTTGAAAAGAGAACTATATTCCCATACTTGTTAGGTATCATGCATACAATAGAAATGGGCAGGCACTGAAAGCTAGCACGAACCAGCAGAGATTGTCCACACAGATGCGTTGTCACAGTGGAACTACAACAACCAGCATGCTCAAAGCACAATAAATAAGCCACACTGAATAGCACAAAGATGCAGGAAAGCTTGGCAGATATCAGATTTCTGTTGCTCATCATATCAAGGTCTATATGACTGTATTGTACATTTCAGGATGACTTGGCAACCTTGTCCTGAGGCTCTGCATTGATTTCCACTGCAGATTTGTGTTTATCTTTAATACAGTGCTACCACAAGGTCTGAAAGCCATCGCCATCAAAGTAACAGTTTTCAGCCTTGTCCCTTGTACACTGAGATTTCTCTAAATTCTCTAAGGCCGGTTTCACACTGAAAACCAGCATTAGCAATGCGGTGCGATGCCATGGTTGCATCACACCGCAATGCCAAAATCAGCCTTCAGGAAGTCCGCGTTAATACGCGGTAATCTCCATCTGGCAGCATGCCGAGCAGGAAGTGAGGCTCTCCAGTGCTCACTTCCTGTGGCCGCAAAGACGAATTGCGTGGAAGTGTATTGATAAAATATGCTTCCGCGTATGTGCTCCGCAACGCTGCTGCAGGAATTTTTTTAAAATACACCAGTCGCCATCTACTTACATGACTTCCAGTCTGCTGCCTGTCACTGCATGAACCGATGGTAACGTAGGTATGCGCTTGTGTCAGCGTTGCGGCAATTACTTCACTTCTGCCTCATCGCATTGGTGTGAAAGTCACAAAGACTTTCACTGGCGTAGCGTTGGCTTGCAGGAAAAACAGTCCAACGCAATGCCACAGTGTAAAAGGGGCCTCAAGCTTTTAATGAAATCAACAGATTATTTGCAATTTTACATTAGTAACAATGTTGGACTGCGCTCTCCACTCCTTTAAATACATTTTCAATTTTACATTAACCACTTGAGGACCGTAGGCTTTACCCTGCTTAAGGACCAGACCCTTTTTTTCCATTCAGACCACTGCAGCTTTCACGGTTTATTGCTCGCTCATACAACCTACCACCCAAATGAATTTTGGCTCCTTTTCTTGTCACTAATAAAGCTTTCTTTTGGTGCTATTTGATTGCTGCTGCGATTTTTACTTTTTATTATATTCGTCAAAAAATGATTTTTTTAACTTTCTGTGCTGACATTTTTCAAATAAAGTAAAATTTCTGTATACATGCAGCACGAAAAATGTAGACAAACATGTTTTTGATAAAATAAAAAACCCTTCAGCCTATATTTATTGGTTTGGGTAAAAGTTATAGCGTTTACAAACTATGGTGCAAAAAGTGAATTTTCCTATTTTTAAGCATCTCTGACTTTTTTGACCACCTGACATGTTTCATGAGGGGCTAGAATTCCAGGATAGTATAAATACCCCCCAAATGACCCCATTTTGGAAAGAAGACATCCCAAAGTATTCACTGAGAGGCATAGTGAGTTCATAGAAGATATTATTTTTTGTGACAAGTTAGTGGAAAATGACACTTTGTGACAAAAAAAAAAAGGTTCCATTTCTTCTAACTTGCGACAAAAAAAATGAAATCTGCCACGGACTCACCATGCCCCTCTCTGGATACCTTGAAGTGTCTACTTTCCAAAATGGGGTCATTTGTGGGGTGTGTTTACTGTCCTGGCATTTTGGAGGGTGCCTAATTGTAAGCACCCCTGTAAAGCCTAAAGGTGCTCATTGGACTTTGGACCCCTTAGCGCAGTTAGGCTGCAAAAAAGTGCCACACATGTGCTATTGCCGTAGTCAGGAGAAGTAGTATAATGTGTTTTGGGGTGTATTTTTACACATACAGATGCTGGGTGGGAGAAATATCTCTGTAAATGACAATTTTTGGATTATTTTTTTTTACACACAATTGTCCATTTACAGAGATCTTTCTCCCACTCAGCATGGGTATGTGTAAAAATACACCCCAAAACACATTATACTACTTCTCCTGAGTACGGCGATACCACATGTGTGGCACTTTTTTGCACCCTAACTGCGCTAAGGGGCCCAAAGTCCAATGAGTACCTTTAGGATTTCACAGGTCATTTTGCGACATTTGGTTTCAAGACTACTCCTCAAGGTTTAGGGCCCCTAAAATGCCAGGGCAGTATAGGAACCCCACAAATGACCCCATTTTAGAAAGAAGACACCCCAAGGTATTCTGTTAGGACTATGGTGAGTTCATAGAAGATTTTATTTTTTGTCACAAGTTAGCGGAAATTGATTTGTATTGTTTTTTTTCACAAAGTGTCACTTTCCGCTAACTTGTGACAAAAAATAAAATCTTCTATGAACTCACCATAGTCCTAACAGAATACCTTGGTGTGTCTTCTTTCTAAAATGGGGTCATTTGTGGGGTTCCTATACTGCCCTGGCATTTTAGGGGCCCTAAACCGTGAGGAGTAGTCTTGAAACAAAAATGACCTGTGAAATCCTAAAGGTACTCATTGGACTTTGGGCCCCTTAGTGCAGTTAGGGTGCAAAAAAGTGCCACACATGTGGTATCGCCGTACTCAGGAGAAGTAGTATAATGTGTTTTGGGGTGTATTTTTACACATACCCATGCTGGGTGGGAGAAATACCTCTGTAAATGACAATCTTTTGATTTTTTACACACAATTGTCATTTACAGAGATATTTCTCCTACCCAGCATGGGTATGTGTAAAAATACACCCCGAAACACATTGTACTACTTCTCCTGAGTACGGGGATACCACATGTGTGGCACTTTTTTGCACCCTAACTGTGCTAAGGGGCCCAAAGTCCAATGAGTACCTTTAGGATTTCACAGGTCATTTTGCGGCATTTGATTTCCAAACTACTCCTCACGGTTTAGGGCCCCTAAATTGCCAGGGCAGTATAGGAACCCCACAAATGACCCCATTTTAGAAAGAAGACACCCCAAGGTATTCTGTTAGGACTATGGTGAGTTCATAGAAGATTTTATTTTTTGTCACAAGTTAGCGGAAAGTGACACTTTGTGAAAAAAAAACAATACAAATCGATTTCCGCTAACTTGTGGCAAAAATAAAATCTTCTATGAACTCACCATACTCCTAACAGAGTACCTTGGGATGTCTTCTTTCTAAAATGGGGTCATTTGCAAGGTTCCTATACTGCCCTGGCATTTTAGGGGCCCTAAACCGTGGGGGTGGGGGCGAGTGGGGTCTCAGAGGCAATCAAACAATCACGGGACAATCAAAGCCGATCACGGGACAATCAAATACAATTACAGCACAATCGAATCCAATCAAAGCACAAGCAAATCTGATGCACTCGGAAGGTGGTGGTTGAAGGTGGTGGTTGGAGGTGGTGGGGGGGAGGGTGGGGTTGGGGGTGGCGGGAAGTGGGGTCTCAGAGGCAATCAAACAATCACGGGACAATCAAAGTAGATCACGAGACAATCAAATACAATTACAGCACAATCTAATCCAATCACCGCACAATCAAATCTGATGCACTCGGAAGGTGATGGGGGGTGTGGGTGGTGGTGGGGTGGGGGTTGGTGGGAAGTGGGGTCTCAGAGGCAATCAAACAATCACGGGACAATCAAAGCAGATCACGGGACAATCAAATGCAATTGCAGCACAATTGAATACAATCACAGCACAGTCAAATACAACGCACTCGGACGGTGATTAGGGGGGGGTCTGAGGGCGATTTGAGGGGGTGGGGGGTTGATCAGGAGCCCGCACGGGGCAGACTGAGTCCTGATCTGATGAGAGGCAGACACAGGGGGTTACTGATCGAAGATCAGTTAGTGATTGCTGGGGAGGACAGATGTAAACAATGCGCAGGGGATGTAATCAGGAGGGGGGTCTGAGGGCAATCGAGGGTCTGGGCAGGTGATCGGTTGCCCCCGCGGGGCAGTTAGGGTCTACTCTGATGGGTGGGGGTGCTGAGGTGAGGGGTGATGGACAGGTGATAGACAGGTGATCAGAGGGGGATCAGGGGGTAAGCTAGCTGTATACAGATGTATACAGTATACAGGGGGGTAGTCTGGGATGGGGTCTGGGGGTGATCTAAAGGTAGGGGGGGATCAGGGGTGATTAGGAGGCAGTTAGGGACCTAATGTAGGGGATAGCGTCGATAGTTAGTGACAGGTGGGGGGGTGGGGGTTTTAGAGGGGTGCAAGGGTGCTGGCAGGGGTCTGCTGGGGTGATCAGGGGGGTCTGAAGGCTGGGGTGGGAGATCAGGGGGGCTGTTTAAAAAACAACAACAATGTGTGGTGTATACTCACTTCTGCTTCCTCCTCGCTGGTGGTCTCTGGAAAAATGAGACCACGAGGCGAGGAGGAAGCATGTATAAGGCACTTTGTTTACCTAACAAAGTGCCTTATACGCATTGATTGGCGGAGATTTGTATTCCTCCACCCGCCGGCGCTGCTAAGTGGCCGGCGGACTGGAGGCTAAATCCCCGGCCATCGATCCCCTGCGGAGGATCGCGTCACGAATGACGCGAACGCTCCGCCCATGCCCGTACAAGGACCGCCGCCTCTGTGCATGCAGCAGTCCTTGCGGGATCCACTTTCCGGCCGCCCCTGTGCAGTGGGCGGTCGTTAAGTGGTTAAGGAACATTATTGTACTGTTTGCCCAGTGTTTTCCAGAGTGGTGTACCCCGTACATCTTTGCTCCTAAGGGACTCAGCCTTCCTGGGATTCTCTTTTATACCCAAACATGTTATTGACTTAAAGGACAACTGTAATAAGTGGGATATGGAGGCTGTCATATTTATTTCCTTTTAAACAATACCAGTTACCTGGCTGTCTTGCTGATCCTCTGCCTAATGCTGTAAATAAACGAGTTTACCCGGCGGCTCGATTAGCTGCCGGATCGACTCCCGCTGCGTCCCCGCTCGTCCCAGTGTGTGCCCGGATCGATTCCCGCTCGTCCCCGCGGGTGCTCCTTATCAGCCGCTCATTTTCTTCCCATTGTCCGCCCGCAGGGATCGAGCACAGAATCGATCCGGCAGGGTATCGGACACGTCGGAAAATATCAATCAAGCCATCAGCGGCTCGATTGATAAGGAGGAAACGACTTGTGTATTCCCAGCATAAGGGCCTGTTTCCACTACACACAGATAAGATGCAGAATGGATGCAGAAAAAAAAGACTCCAATGAAAGCCTATGGGCCTGTTTCCACTAAACGCGATTTTTCTGATGCAGATTTTTCCATAGGCCTTCATTGGAGTCAGTTTTTCCGCATCCATTCTGCATCCAATCTAGGTGTAGTGAAAACAGGCCCTAATACTTTTAGCCATGCCCCTGAACAAGCATGCAGCAGATCAGGTGTTTCCTGCAGCCAAATAGATCAGCAGGGCTGCCAGACAACTGGTATTGTTTAAAAGGAAATAAATATGGCAGCCTACTCTTGCTACAGTTGTCCTTTATTGCCTAATTAGTTGTTAGATGCTCCACCAGTTTTTTTTTCTTTTAGCATTGCATTAATGTTTTAGCCTTCTGTTGCTCAGTTTCAATGTTTAACCACTTCCCGACCGCCTAACGCTCAGAGGCGGCCGGGAAGTGGACCCCGCAAGGACCGCCGTATAGACAAACGGCGGCGGTCCTTGTAGGGGCATGGGCGGAGCGATCGCGTCACCGGTGACGCGATCCTCCGCCTCCGCCTGGCGCCGCTCACCCGCCGCAACATCCCACCGGCCATACGGAAGCGCCGGCGGGATGTTAACCCGACGATCGCCGCATACAAAGTGTATAATACACTTTGTAATGTTTACAAAGTGTATTATACAGGCTGCCTCCTGCCCTGGTGGTCCCAGTGTCCGAGGGACCACCAGGGCAGGCTGCAGCCACCCTAGTCTGCACCATGCACACTGATTTCCCCCCCCCTGGCCCAGATCGCCCACAGCACCCATCACACCCCCCCCCCCTGCCCACCCCCCAGACCCCTGTTTGCACCCAATCACCCCCCTAATCACCCATCAATCACTCCCTGTCACTATCTGTCAACGCTATTTTTTTTTATCCCCCCCCTGCCCCCTACTCCCTCCAGATCACCCCCCACCCCTCAGATTCTCACCAGACCCCCCCCCCCCCATGTACTGTATGCATCTATCCCCCCTGATCACCTGTCAATCACCTGTCAATCACCCGTCAATCACCCGTCAATCACCCCCTGTCACTGCCACCCATCAATCAGCCCCTAGCCTGCCCCTTGCGGGCAATCTGATCACCCCCCCCTCCCCACACACCAATAGATCGCCCGCAGATCCGACATCAGATCACCTCCCAAATCCATTGTTTACATCTATTCTCTCCTCTAAACACCCACTAATTACCCATCAATCACCCATCAATCACCCCCTATCACCACCTGTCACTTTTACCTATCAGATCAGACCCTAATTTGCCCCTTGCGGGCACCCAATCACCCGCCCACACGCTCAGATTGCCCTCTGACCCCCCCCCCCTTATCAATTTACCAGTGCATTAATTACATCTGTTCTTCCCTGTAATAACCCACTGATCACCTGTCAATCACCTGCCAATCACCTATCACCCATCAATCACCCCCTGTCACCCCCTGTCACTGCCACCCATCAATCAGCCCCTAACCTGCCCCTTGCAGGCAATCTGATCACCCACCCACACCATTAGATCGCCCGCAAACCCGCCGTCAGATTACCTCCCAAATGTATTGTTTACATCTGTTATCTTCTCTAAACACCCACTAATTACCCATCAATCACCCATCAATCACCCCCTATCACCACCTGTCACTGTTACCTATCAGATCAGACCCTAATCTGCCCCTTGCGGGCACCCAATCACCCGCCCACACGCTCAGATTGCCCTCAGACCCCCCCCCCCCCTTATCAATTCGCCAGGGCATAATTTACATCTGTCCTTCCCTGTAATAACCCACTGATCACCTGTCAATCACCTGCCAATCACCTATCACCCATCAATCACCCCCTGTCACTGCCACCCATCAATCAGCCCCTAACCTGCCCCTTGCGGGCAATCTGATCACCCACCCACACCAATAGATCGCCCGCAGATCCGACATCATATCACCACCCAAGCGCAGCGTTTACATCTATTCTCTCCTCTAAACACCCACTAATTACCCATCAATCACCCATCAATCACCCCCTATCACCACCTGTCACTGTTACCCATCAGATCAGACCCTAATCTGCTCCTTGCGGGCACCCAATCACCCGCCTACACGCTCAGATTGCCCTCAGACCCCCCCCTTATCAATTCGCCAAGGCATTATTTACATCTGTCCTTCCCTGTAATAACCCACTGATCACCTGTCAATCACCCATCAATCACCCCCTGTCACTGCCACCCATCAATCAGCCCCTAACCTGCCCCTTGCTGGCAAACTGATCACCCACCCACACCAATAGATCGCCCGCGGATCCGACATCAGATCACCACCCAAGTGCAGTGTTTCCATCTATTCTCTCCTCTAAACACCCACTAATTACCCATCAATCACCCATCAATCACCCCCTATCACCACCTGTCACTGTTACCCATCAGATCAGACCCTAATCTGCCCCTTGCGGGTAGTGTTGGGCGAACAGTGTTCGCCACTGTTCGGGTTCTGCAGAACATCACCCTGTTCGGGTGATGTTCGAGTTCGGCCGAACACCTGACGGTGCTCGGCCAAACCGTTCGGCCATATGGCCGAACTAAGAGCGCATGGCCGAACGTTCCCCGAACGTTCGGCTAGCGCTGTGATTGGCCGAACGGGTCACGTGGTTCGGACCCGAACGCGCTCTGATTGGCCGAACGGTCACGTGGTTCGGGTAAATAAATACCCGAACCACGTCATATCTCCGCCATTTGTCTGTGGGTTTAGCTTTGGGTAGGCAGGCAGGGTAGTTCGCGCTCCAGCCACGCTAGCCAGGGTCCCCCCTGTCATTGTGTCACTGCTGGGAACAGTAGTACACCGCTTGCTCAGCCACACTATATAGCATTCTGTTTACTGCCACTCTGTGTACCTCGCTCAGCCACACTATATAGCATTCTGTTTACTGCCACTCTGTGTCTGCTGGGAATAGTAGTACACCGCTTGCTCAGCCACACTATATAGCATTCTGTTTACTGCCACTCTGTGTACCTCGCTCAGCCACACTATATAGCATTCTGTTTACTGCCACTCTGTGTCTGCTGGGAATAGTGGTACACCGCTCGCTCAGCCACACTATATAGCATTCTGTTCACTGTTCTGTGTCTGCTTGGAATAGTGGTACACCGCTCGCTCAGCCACACTATATAGCATTCTGTTTACTGTTCTGTGTCTGCTGGGAATAGTGGTACACCGCTCGCTCAGCCACACTATATAGCATTCTGTTTACTGTTCTGTGTCTGCTGGGAATAGTGGTACACCGCTCGCTCAGCCACACTATATAGCATTCTGTGCACTGTTCTGTGTCTGCTGGGAATAGTGGTACACCGCTCGCTCAGCCACACTATATAGCATTCTGTTCACTGTTCTGTGTCTGCTGGGAATAGTGGTACACCGCTCGCTCAGCCACACTATATAGCATTCTGTTTACTGTTCTGTGTCTGCTGGGAATAGTGGTACACCGCTCGCTCATCCACACTATATAGCATTCTGTTCACTGTTCTGTGTCTGCTGGGAATAGTGGTACACCGCCCGCTCAGCCACACTATATAGCATTCTGTTCACTGTTCTGTGTCTGCTGGGAATAGTGGTACACCGCTCGCTCAGCCACACTATATAGCATTCTGTTCACTGTTCTGTGTCTGCTGGGAACAGTAGTACACCGCTCGCTCAGCCAGAGTATATAGCATTGTGTTTACTGCCACTCTGTGTACACCGCTCAGCCAGACTATATACCATTGTTTACTGACACTCTGTGTACACCGCTCAGCCAGACTATATACCATTGTTTACTGACACTCTGTGTACACCGCTCAGCCAGACTATATACCATTGTTTACTGCCACTCTGATTCTGCTGGGAACAGTAGTACACCGCTCGCTCAGCCAGACTATATAGCATTGTGTTTACTGCCACTCTGTGTACACCGCTCAGCCAGACTATATACCATTGTTTACTGACACTCTGTGTACACCGCTCAGCCAGACTATATACCATTGTTTACTGAAACTCTGTGTACACCGCTCAGCCAGACTATATACCATTGTTTACTGCCACTCTGATTCTGCTGGGAACAGTAGTACACCGCTCGCTCAGCCAGACTATATACCATTGTTTACTGACACTATATAGCAGACTATATAGCATTGTGTGTACACCGCTCAGCCAGACTATATACCATTGTTTACTGACACTCTGTGTACACCGCTCAGCCAGACTATATACCATTGTTTACTGCCACTCTGATTCTGCTGGGAACAGTAGTACACCGCTCGCTCAGCCAGACTATATACCATTGTTTACTGACACTCTGTGTACACCGCTCAGCCAGACTATATACCATTGTTTACTGCCACTCTGATTCTGCTGGGAACAGTAGTACACCGCTCGCTCAGCCAGACTATATACCATTGTTTACTGACACTATATAGCAGACTATATAGCATTGTGTGTACACCGCTCAGCCAGACTATATACCATTGTTTACTGACACTCTGTGTACACCGCTCAGCCAGACTATATACCATTGTTTACTGCCACTCTGATTCTGCTGGGAACAGTAGTACACCGCTCGCTCAGCCAGACTATATACCATTGTTTACTGACACTATATAGCAGACTATATAGCATTGTGTGTACACCGCTCAGCCAGACTATATACCATTGTTTACTGACACTCTGTGTACACCGCTCAGCCAGACTATATACCATTGTTTACTGCCACTCTGATTCTGCTGGGAACAGTAGTACACCGCTCGCTCAGCCAGACTATATACCATTGTTTACTGACACTCTGTGTACACCGCTCAGCCAGACTATATACCATTGTTTACTGCCACTCTGATTCTGCTGGGAACAGTAGTACACCGCTCGCTCAGCCAGACTATATACCATTGTTTACTGACACTCTGTGTACACCGCTCAGCCAGACTATATACCATTGTTTACTGCCACTCTGATTCTGCTGGGAACAGTAGTACACCGCTCGCTCAGCCAGACTATATACCATTGTTTACTGACACTATATAGCAGACTATATAGCATTGTGTGTACACCGCTCAGCCAGACTATATACCATTGTTTACTGCCACTCTGATTCTGCTGGGAACAGTAGTACACCGCTCGCTCAGCCAGACTATATAGCATTGTGTTTACTGCCACTCTGTGTACACCGCTCAGCCACACTATATAGCATTGCGTACTCTGCCAGTCAGTGTGTATATTGCTGGGATCAGTAATACTCCACTCACCGTCAACCACTATATGAGCTCAACATGAGTTCCCCAGAGACCTCCGCTGTGAGCAGCACTCCCAACAACAGCAACAGCCAACGCCCCACGCAAGCTATAACATCCACCCCAGCAGCCAGTGGTCAGCAGCAGCCCTCCCCGGAGGAGAACGTTGTGTCCATCAGTCCGTCGCCAGAGCGATTAATGAGGGCTGCCATTGAGGAGATGATGGGGCCTGATGTGGAGGAGGAGGTCTGGCTCAGGCCAGCATCCCAAGTTAATGTTGAGGACGATGAGGGGTCTGTGTCTGGGGATGTTGGGGTGGCAGAGGTGGTGGGTGGGTCAGACTCAGGAGAAGAGTTGTATGATGAGGATGATGATCGGGACCATCTGTATGTGCCTCAGAGTCCGACCCCGGAAAACATGTTGTATCGTGTGTTTAGGTACTAAAATCTGCGTTCCCTCCCAGTAGTGTTGGGCGAACAGTGTTTGCCACTGTTCGGGTTCTGCAGAACATCACCCTGTTCGGGGTGACTATATAGCAGACTATATAGCATTGTGTTTAATGCCACTCTGTGTACACGGCTCAGCCACACTATATAGCATTGTGTTTACTTCCACTCTGTGTCTGCTGGGAACAGTAGTACACCGCTCACCCGCCACTGTATAGCATTGTGCTCTGTGTCACTGCTGACAATAGTGGTACACCGCTCACCCACCACTGTATAGCATTTCTGTACTGCCACTGTACTGCTGCCAGTCAGCGTGTACTTTAAGGATAAGTGAAATGAGGAAGAAATCCGGTGAAAGAGGGAGGGGCAAGGGAAGAGGTGTTTCCCCTGACGGTTCACGTACAGGCCACAGGGGAGCACCCAAGAAAACCCACTCAATACTGCCCATGTTGTCCAGGACAACAACCCTCACAGATCCAAAAGAACAGGACCAGATAATTACTTGGATGACCTCTCAAGCGTCCAGCAGTGGGTTAAGCAGCACCAGCACATCACGCACGAGGTCCGAGTCCTCAGCCAGTTAAAGTCTGGGCTTTCTTTGAAGACTGCACTGAGGATGTTACCATGGCGATTTGCAAGGTGTGCAAGACCCGCCTGAGCAGGGGGAAAAGTATTAACAACCTCTCCACCACCAGCATGAGCCGCCACATTCTATCCAAACATCCCACTCTGTGGGCAAACGCGGCAGGACAGGGTACCACCAGCAACACTGCCTCCCTTGGGTTCACCAGACTCACCACCAGACCCGCCTCAGCAGCAGCAGTAGCCCAGCCATTGCGTGGTTCACAACATTCACAAACATCAGACGATGCTGACACTGTCACTTTCCGGACTAGTGCTCTTGAGGTCTCCCAGTGTTCATCAAACACAACAACCAACAGCCCTTCGGTGTGCAGCGCTACGGTTGAGTTGTCTGTCTCTGAGATGTTTGAGCACAAGAGGAAATTGCCAGCAAATGACCCCCGGGCCGTGGCAGTAACAGCCAGCCAGCATAGCCAAGCTTCTGGCCTGCGAAATGCTGCCATATCGAGTGGTGGAGACAAACAGCTTCAAGGGCATGATGTCAGTGGCCATCCCACGTTACGTTGTTCCCAGCCGCTACCACTTTGCGCGCTCTGCAGTGCCTGAGTTGCATGAGCACGTGGTCAGCTAAATAACCCGAAGCTTGAAGAATGCCGTTGCCTGCAAGGTTCACCTCACCACTGACACCTGGACGAGTGCGTTCGGCCAGGGTCGATACATCTCCCTTACCGCGCACTGGGTGAACCTTGTGGAGCCTGGCAGCGATTCCTCACCTGCTACGGCGCGGGTGTTGCCCACGCCGCAAACAGCTGGATAACAACAGCAGCACCTACCTCTCTGACTCCTTCTCCTCCAACGCATCTCAAAGCTGTACCTCATCCGGAAATGCTAACCCAGCACCAGCAGCAGTAGGATCGTGGAAGCAGTGCAGCACAGCTGTTGGCATGCGTCAGCAAGCGTTGCTGAAGCTGATCTGCCTTGGGGATAAGCAGCACACAGGGGAGGAAATTTGGAGGGGAATAAAGGAACAGACGGATTTGTGGCTGGCACCGCTGGACCTGAAACCGGGCATGAAGCTAGACACCTGGCACGAACTGGCAATGTACGCAATAGAGGTGCTGGCTTGCCCGGCAGCCAGCGTTATGTCGGAACGCTGTTTCAGTGCTGCCGGAGGCATCATCACAGATCGGCGTATCCGCCTCTCCACAGAAAATGCAGACCGTCTGACTCAAATTAAAATGAATCAATCCTGGATTGGAAACGACTACGCAACACTCCTGGACCCCAACCAAGTAACATGACCGATGAACATCTGGGATGGTTTAGCGTTTCCGGTCCCTGTTTATTGAACCTCTCATCTGTATTACATTTATGACTGCATGGCGGCAAAAAGCATTGCTGCTATATCCGCACGCTTTTTGTCCTCATGCAAGGCCTGGGTTGTTGTGTCTCACAAAGCGTGGCCTTCTCCTCCTGCGCCTCCTCCTGTTCCATCACGTGTGCTGCTGCTGCTGCTGCTGCTGCTGGGTTACCGTTGCCGCGTGGTCCCTGTTTATGGAACCTCTTATCTTTATTACATTTATGACTACATGGCGGTACAAAGCATGCTATCCGCACGCTTTTTGTCCTCATGCAAGGCCTGGGTTGTTGTGTCTCACAAAGCGTGGCCTTCTCCTCCTGCGCCTCCTCCTGTTCCATCACGTGTGCTGCTGCTGCTGCTGCTGCTGGGTTAGCGTTGCCGGTCCCTGTTTATGGAACCTCTTATCTTTATTACATTTATGACTACATGGCGGTACAAAGCATGCTATCCGCACGCTTTTTGTCCTCATGCAAGGCCTGGGTTGTTGTGTCTCACAAAGCGTGGCCTTCTCCTCCTGCGCCTCCTCCTGTTCCATCACGTGTGCTGCTGCTGCTGCTGCTGCTGGGTTAGCGTTGCCGCGTGGTCCCTGTTTATTGAACCTCTTATCTTTATTACATTTATGACTACATGGCGGTACAAAGCATGCTCTCCGCACGCTTTTTGTCCTCATGCAAGGCCTGGGTTGTTGTGTCTCACAAAGCGTGGCCTTCTCCTCCTGCGCCTCCTCCTGTTCCATCACGTGTGCTGCTGCTGGGTTAGCGTTGCCGCGTGGTCCCTGTTTATTGAACCACTTATCTTTATTACATTTATGACTGCATGGTGGTACAAAGCATGCTATCCGCACGCTTCTTGTCCTCATGCAAGGCCTGGGTTGTTGTGTCTCAAAGCGTGGCCTTCTCCTCCTGCGCCACCCTCCTCCTGTTCCATCACGTGTGCTGCTGCTGGGTTAGCATTACCGGTCCCTTTTCCTGGAACCTCTTATATGTATTACATTTATGACTGCATGCCGACAAAAAGCATGTTACCTGTGCAAAGAAAACAGACATTTCCCGCATTTAAAAGACAGTTTTCCCTTTGAAACTTTAAAATCGATTTTCTCAAAAACTATAAGCTCTTTTTGCTAAATTTTTTTTCCTCTTGTACCCACTCCCAAGGTGCACATACCCTGTAAATTTGGGGTATGTAGCATGTAAGGAGGCTTTACAAAGCACAAAAGTTCGGGTCCCCATTGACTTCCATTATGTTCGGAGTTCGGGTCGAACACCCGAACATCGCGGACATGTTCGGCCTGTTCGGCCCGAACCCGAACATCTAGATGTTCGCCCAACACTACTTGCGGGCACCCAATCACCCGCCTACACGCTCAGATTGCCCTCAGACCCCCCCTTATCAATTCGCCAGTGCAATATTTACATCTGTTCTCCCCTGTAATAACCCACTGATTACCTGTCAATCACCTATCAATCACCCCCTGTCACTGCCACCCATCAATCACCCCCTGTCACTGCCACCCATCAATCACCCGCTGTCACTGCCACCCATCAATCAGCCCCTAACCTGCCCCTTGCGGGCAATCTGATCACCCACCCACACCAATAGATCGCCCGCAGATCCGACGTCCGATCACCTCCCAAGTGCAGTGTTTACATCTGTTCTCTACCCTAAACACCCACTAATTACCCATCAATCACCCCCTGTCACTGCTACCTATCAGATTAGACCCCTATCTGCCCCTAGGGCACTCAATCACCCGCCCACACCCTCAGAATGCCCTCAGACCCCAGCCCTGATCACCTCGCCAGTGCATTGCTTGCATCTATTCTCCCCTCTAATCACACCTTGAGACACCCATCAATCACCTCCTGTCACCCCCTAGCACACCTACCCATCAGATCAGGCCCTAATTTGCCCCGTGTGGGCTCCTGATCACTCGGCCAAACCCTCAGATCCCCCTTAGACCCCCTTCCGATCACCTTCCCAGTGCATTGATTGCATCTATTTTCCCCTCTAACCACCCCCTGAGACACCCATCAATCACCTCCTGTCACCCCCCTAGCACTCCTATCCATCAGATCAGGCCCAATACAACCTGTCATCTAAAAGGGCACCGTGCTTATGACCGGTTCCACAAAATTCGCCCTCTCATAGACCACCTGTCATCAAAATTTGCAGATGCTTATACCCCCGAACAGTCATTTTGAGACATTTGGTTTCCAGACTACTCACGGTTTTGGGCCCGTAAAATGCCAGGGCGGTATAGGAACCCCACAAGTGACCCCATTTTAGAAAAAAAGACACCCCAAGGTATTCTGTTAGGTGTATGACGAGTTCATAGAAGATTTTATTTTTTGTCAAAAGTTAGCGGAAATTGATTTTTATTGTTTTTTTTTCACAAAGTGTCATTTTTCACTAACTTGTGACAAAAAATAAAATCTTCTATGAACTCGCCATACACCTAACGGAATACCTTGGGGTGTCTTCTTACTAAAATGGGGACACTTGTGGGGTTCCTATACTGCCCTGGCATTTTAGGGGCCCTAAACCGCGAGGAGTAGTCTAGAAAACAAATGCCTCAAAATGACCTGTGAATAGGATGTTGGGCCCCTTAGCGCACCTAGGCTGCAAAGAAGTGTCACACATGTGGTACCGCCATACTCAGGAAAAGTAGTATAATGTGTTTTGGGGTGTATTTTTACACATACCCATGCTGGGTGGAAGAAATTTCTATGTAAATGGACAATTGTGTGTAAAAAAAATCAAACAATTGTCATTTACAGAGATATTTCAGAATCAGAATCAGAATCAGAATCATCTTTATTATCGCCAAGTACACCAAGTGGTGTACCCGGAATTGCTTGTGGTTCACATGGCAAGAGTAAATCAGGGACATATAGCAAGACATACAACAACACATGATTGCAAACGTAGCGAAGGCAGGCAGGACATACATACATTTAAAGCATCTTAGTTTCAGTTAGAGTCCTGGGGGACTTTCTCCCACTTAGCATGGGTATGTGTAAAAATACACCCCAAAACGTATTATACTACTTCTCCTGAGTACGGCAGTACCACGTGTGGCACTTTTTTACACCCTAAGTACGCTAAGGGGCCCAAAGTCCAATGAGTACCTTTAGGATTTCACAGGTCATTTTGCGACATTTGGTTTCAAAACTACTCCTCACGGTTTAGGGCCCCTAAAATGCCAGGGCAGTATAGGAACCCCACAAATGACCCCATTCTAGAAAGAAGACACCCAAAGGTATTCCGTACGGAATATGGTGAGTTCATAGAAGATTTTATTTTTTGTCACAAGTTAGCGGAAAATGACACTTTGTGAAAAAAAACAATTAAAATCAATTTCCGCTAACTTGTGACAAAAAAATAAAAACTTCTATGAACTCACCATACTCCTAACGGAACACCTTGGGGTGTCTTCTTTCTAAAATGGGGTCATTAGTGGGGTTCCTATACTGCCCTGGCATTTTAGGGGCCCTAAACCGTGAGGAGTAGTCTTGAAACAAAAATGAGCTGTGAAATCCTAAAGGTACTCATTGGACTTTGGGCCCCTTAGTGCAGTTAGGGTGCAAAAAAGTGCCACACATGTGGTATCGCCGTACTCAGGAGAAGTAGTATAATGTGTTTTGGGGTGTATTTTTACACATGCCCATGCTGGGTGGGAGAAATACCTCTGTAAATGACAATCTTTTGATTTTTTTACACACAATTGTCCATTTACAGAGGTATTTCTCCCACCCAGCATGGGTATGTGTAAAAATACACCCCAAAACACATTGTACTACTTCTCCCGAGTACGGCGATACCACATATGTGGCACTTTTTTGCACCCTAACTGCGCTAAAGGGTCCAAAGTCCAATGAGTACCTTTAGGATTTCACAGGTCATTTTGAGAAATTTCGTTTCAAGACTACTCCTCACGGTTTAGGGCCCCTAAAATGCCAGGGCAGTATAGGAACCCCACAAATGACACCATTTTAGAAAGAAGACACCCCAAGGTATTCCATTAGTAGTATAGCGAGTTCATAGAAGATTTTATTTTTTGTCACAAGTTAGCGGAAATTGATTTTAATTGTGTTTTTTCATTTTCCGCTAACTTGTGACAAAAAATAAAATCTTCTATGAACTCACCATACTCCTAACGGAATACCTTGGGGTGTCTTCTTTCTAAAATGGTGTCATTTGTGGGGTTCCTATACTGCCCTGGCATTTTAGGGGCCCTAAACCGTGAGGAGTAGTCTTGAAATGAAATTTCTCAAAATGGCCTGTGAAATCCTAAAGGTACTCATTGGACTTTGGGCCCTTTAGTGCAGTTAGGGTGCAAAAAAGTGCCACACATGTGGTATCGCCGTACTCAGGAGAAGTAGTATAATGTGTTTTGGGGTGTATTTTTACACATACCCATGCTGAGTGGGAGAAAGATCTCTGTAAATGGACAATTGTGTGTAAAAAAAATTAAAAAATTGTCATTTACAGAGGGGTCATTTGGGGGGTATTTATACTATCCTGGAATTCTAGCCCCTCATGAAACATGACAGGTGGTCAGAAAAGTCAGAGATGCTTGAAAATGGGAAAATTCACTTTTTGCACCATAGTTTGTAAACGCTATAACTTTTACCCAAACCAATAAATATACACTGAATGGGTTTTTTTTATCCAAAACATGTTTGTCCACATTTTTCGCGCTGCATGTATACAGAAATTTTACTTTATTTGAAAAATGTCAGCACAGAAAGTTAAAAAAATCATTTTTTTGCCAAAATTCATGTCTTTTTTGATGAATATAATAAAAAGTAAAAATCGCAGGAGCAATCAAATAGCACCAAAAGAAAGCTTTATTAGTGACAAGAAAAGGAGCCAAAATTCATTTAGGTGGTAGGTTGTATGAGCGAGCAATAAACCGTGAAAGCTGCAGTGGTCTGAATGGAAAAAAAGTGGCCGGTCCTTAAGGGGTAGAAAGCCCTAGGTCTTCAAGTGGTTAAAGGAATACTGTAGGGGGGTCGGGGGGAAAATGAGTTGAACTGACCCAGGGCTTCTAATGGTCCCCTGCAGACATCCTGTGCCCACGCAGCCACTCACTGATGCTCCGGCCCCGCCTCCAGTTCACTTCTGGAATTTCAGACTTTAAAGTCTGAAATCCACTGCTCCTGCATTGCCATGTCCATGCGCCCACTGACGTCACCAGGAGTGTATAGCACAAGCCCAGTATGGTCTGTGCCTGCACAGTACGCACTTGGCGACATCAGTGGGAGAGAGGTAACGGCAACACAGGCGCAGTGGTTTTCAGACTTTAAAGTCTGAAATTTCAGAAGTGAACCAGAGGCGGGGCCGGAGCATCGGCGAGTGACTGCACAGGCACAGGATGTCTGCGGGGGACCATAAGAAGCCCCGGGTAAGTTCAACTCATTTTCCCCTGACCCCCTACAGTATTCCTTTAAAGATATGTTGGAGACATCAGTTTAGCAGATATATTTACTGAAAAAAAAATACAAAATACAGATTCTCAGTTACAGTATTTGATATGTTGACTTTGTTATATTTTTTAATAAATGATTCACTAGATATATATTGAAAACAAAAGGATTTGCAGATCAACACATTCCTTTTTTATTCACATTTAATGCAGCATCCCACCATTTTGGGAAAGGGAGCTGTATTCCTGTCATGGCTGCTAAAAGAGAAACCGTAACCAAGAATTGAGCTTCATCCCAATCCGTAGCTGATACCCCCTTTCCCATGAGAAATATTTACCTTTTCTCAAATAGATCATCAAGGGGCCCTGTATAGCTGATTTTGTGGTGAAACCCCTCTCACAGAGTGATGTCAGCGCCTCACAGCACTGAGGTCCTGACATCACACT
This sequence comes from Hyperolius riggenbachi, assembly GCF_040937935.1. Classification (NCBI taxonomy): domain Eukaryota; kingdom Metazoa; phylum Chordata; class Amphibia; order Anura; family Hyperoliidae; genus Hyperolius; species Hyperolius riggenbachi. Next base: position 206,211,862 of record NC_090649.1, on the reverse strand, counting down.
GTGGGAGCTTTGTTGCATTTGTGGGAAATAACAGCTGTTTCCAATTGCCAAAAAAAAGCAAGCAGTATCTCCTTCCAGTGACATCACCTGCCAGCAATAAAGATGTTGCCACGTGATAAATGTCAGAATGTAAATTAGGGAGAGGAAAGATTTTACAATGGGCAAACACTGACTAAATCATTTACACATAATCATTCTAAAAATGAAGCCGTTTTTTTATTACATTATTTTTACTGGAGTTCCTCTTTAAGGGTTATATAAAAAAAAAAGCTAACACCTGCAATAATGGCCATATTTACTCTTATGGAAAGTGTTGACTAGACAGTGCTTGTAGAAGTGAATCTGGCCAGTCTACTGCAACCCCTCCATCAACTCCACTCCCTTTACGATGCTCTGCCAAAACTGAGCACTCTATTATCTTCCAGTGACCCTGTAACAGTACTGTATTCACTCTCTACTACAACATGGTCTCTTCAGTATAGAATTTGGAGGTCCCCCTACTTAACAACTGACCCCATCAAACTCAATAGAAATCCTGGACAACTGAAACCTTTAAACAACTCTGAAGGCATTTTAAGATGACAGAATGGTACTGGAGCAAGAACTCTACAACAGAGAACTATCAATACTACAACCAATACCTGCAGTAGCTCAGAGGTGGTCAATCCTCATGCCAAACATACTTTCCACTTATTGCCTCAAGGTCTCACAAGCCTAAACTCAACTTCAACGTTTTAAAACTGCGCCCCACACGTCCTCCAACAAGCTGCATGCTAGCTATCTGAAAACTTTGCATTGTCCTTCACCTGCAAGAGTGATGTAACTCTTCTGAGGGACAGTTAGCGACATGACTATACACATTATGTAAAATGATGCAGACAATGTCATTGCTATATAAATGCACAGTAATAATATATTTATATATTTAACAAACAAAGCTCTACTTTTTGTCTAACAATTCACATAGTAGGCTAGTACACTGTATAATGAACCCTGTCACTCTAGCTACCTTTTACTACCACTAACTTACCCTCCTGAGTGGTAAATGATCCTTCTTTGTGGAGATGTAATCGGAACTGCATCACATGCTGAGCATGAGAGCACAGGTTTGTGATAACTCATTTTTGTAATGTAAACATTAGGATTGACATGCTTATATTTAAGCAGAGTTACATTCAGTAATGCATTACCGATCAGGGCATTATATGATCAGTTAGATATAAATGCACTAACACTTTTTTGTAGCTTGTTAGGATTATGATTTCCTGAAGTCCCGAACTATTGCTGCAAATGTTTTCTTACTATTCATTTAAAATAAAGGTTTGCAAAACATTTAAATACAACATTTAAATAACTGGCCAAACTTAACCATCTGTGGCAGAGATCTGATTCACAAATGTGAAGGGTTGGTAGTAAACCTTACCAGAGTATAAATGTTTCTTTGATATCAATATTCATTTTAACACAAGTATTTATAATGGAATAATGGGTTACAACATTAGTTATATAGAATTTGCTCACTATGTGTATATGACAAAATCTATTTCCAGTTTAATAGTAATACACAATTTCTACCACTAGATGAAGCTAGAGTTCTATATTTAGTTTAGTAACAAAAATCTACAATGTATTAGCCAGCAGAAAAAGCATTTCTATTAATTGCATATCCACTATATTTGAGGTCATATGAAAGTATATTTTTTACACAGTTGTAAACATAAAGTAACTATATTGGTATTATATACATGGAGTTATTATACTGGCACTATGTATTTCCAATTTCATGATATCATCTCGTGCCAACTACTTATTGTCTCTAAATCAATGGATTAATTAGTATGCCCAATGGATTAATATGAGTGCATTGATTTACCCAAGTCATGCATTTTAAAATGTAAAATTGTATTGTTTCTGTTAATGTCAGTTTGTCATAATAAGATGTTATATTTTAAATGGGGTAATTGTTTTTTAGTTGATTACTAGGTTTGTGTTTAGTAATTGTTGATGACTATATTATCAAATATTATCAAAGACGAGTAATTTATACATTCTCAATTGTATGTGTTGTATCTTTAGTAGTAAAGTGATGTGCTTTTTGAGGAAGAAGAGTTTTCATGGTTTCTAAATAAGTTTGCCCATAGCATAAAGATAAAGTGATAATCCCAGGGGCAGAGGTTGTGACCGCCTCGGGGCCATTGGGCTAGAGGGGCCCCGTCCCCGAGGGGCCCTCTCTCAACTGCAGTATTAGCTCTCTTTTGGTCCTGTGCTAATAACAATCACTTCTATAGATACTTTGAATAGTTGTAATCATTAACAACTGTTCCTCATCCCCTTCTTGCACCTCTGACACTGTAGTTGCCATTGGCAGGTTTTGGTGCACTGTATCAATTGTTATGCAGTCAATTGTTAGAGTGCTTGGGGGACCCCATTGTAAAACTTGCATCGGGGCCCACAGCTCCTTAGCTACGCCACTGGATATTCCCCTGTACTCAGCTCCCTGTACTCATCAATTTTCCCATTTGATTCCATGCAGATTCAATTAATCTGCTGGCAGTCGATTGCCTAAATGTCAGACCAATTGAAATTTGATCAATTTCTAGGAAAAATATAGGATCAGACAGAATGGAAAATCAAGGCTGATCTGGGGAGTGGAAGCCGTTAGGCCATAGCTTTGCACTGCAGTTCAATCGATTTTCCATGTCCTGCTGTATGTGTTATGAAGAGATTCCTTACTGAATCGATTTCCATCAAAGAGGAATCAATTGTTTTGTCACATCGCGTGACTTTAATGGGAGCTGATATAAAAGGAAGCAGAAGTTTAAACTTCTATTCCTGTTTATGTAATTAACAAAAAAAAGTTATTTTAAACAGAAGATGAAAAAAATATTGCCGGGGGAAAACTTAAGAGAAGAAGTGAATTGAATAAGGGCCTCTGTCTTATAAATAAGATCAGATATTTGTGGAGTGAGGGAATGTACCTTGGAACCAGTATGCATCCTGACATTCGCAATGCAAAGCTGTTAGAGGGCTCATACGGTGGTTTCTGTTTTTGCTCTATAATAGCAGATTGGATTGGTGCAAGTTGATAGTACAAGGTGTAGGAAAGTGTACAGTGCAGGGATGTTCAATACATGGTGCTGCACAGATTACTTGGCACCTGCTGTATTCTATGCATTACTTCATCTCTTCACGTGTAAGTGAATAGCTCAGGAGTGAATGCAGAGGGAATTACACAATCTTGAACATGTGGATTTTTTTTAAGATGTGTGCGTACAGTATGTGAGTTTATGTAGGGTAAACAGTGCACTTATGGGCAGCACAGTGGCGTACCTGGTTCGAATTCCAGCCAGGGAACCAGAGTTTGTATGTTCTCACTGTGTTTGTGGCACTCCGTTTTCTTCTCATCTACCAAAAACATACAGATAAGTTAGTTGGCTTGCCCCTAAATTGGCCATAGAATGGACAATGGACACAATCTAATGGACATGTGGCTATGGTAGGGATTAGATTGTGAGCTCTTCTAAGGGTCAGTTAGTGACAAGACTATATATACTGTGTATAATGCTGCGGAAGATGTTGGCACTATATAATACAGTTGTAAGGATCCCTCCTGTAGCATATTCTGTCCGTTGCAGTGGAGCTGCAAATGGACATTTCTGGCTTATCTGCTTGCATTCGGTTGTGCAATGGATCTCATTGTCATTTCCAATCGCTCTGCAGTTCTGGGCAGCTCAGGATGCTTTCATCATTCCACCAATTGCTTGTTGTAGCTGAGCTGCGATCAGATAGGCCAGGATTTCCTGCATGCATGTTGTTACATAATTCTGCCTGTATTTCTTATGGGGGTCCTTTGCATTCACAGCTAGTGTTGGGCGAACATCTAGATGTTCGGGTTCGGGCCGAACAGGCCGAACATGGCCGCGATGTTCGGGTGTTCGACCCGAACTCCGAACATAATGGAAGTCAATGGGGACCCGAACTTTTGTGGTTTGTAAAGCCTCCTTACATGCTACATACCCCAAATTTACAGGGTATGTGCACCTTGGGAGTGGGTACAAGAGGAAAAAAAAATTTAGCAAAAAGAGCTTATAGTTTTTGAGAAAATCGATTTTAAAGTTTCAAAGGGAAAACTGTCTTTTAAATGCGGGAAATGTCTGTTTTCTTTGCACAGGTAACATGCTTTTTGTCGGCATGCAGTCATAAATGTAATACATATAAGAGGTTCCAGGAAAAGGGACCGGTAATGCTAATCCAGCAGCAGCACACGTGATGGAACAGGAGGAGGGTGGCGCAGGAGGAGAAGGCCACGCTTTGAGACACAACAACCCAGGCCTTGCATGAGGACAAGAAGCGTGCGGATAGCATGCTTTGTACCACCATGCAGTCATAAATGTAATAAAGATAAGTGGTTCAATAAACAGGGACCACGCGGCAACGCTAACCCAGCAGCAGCACACGTGATGGAACAGGAGGAGGCGCAGGAGGAGAAGGCCACGCTTTGTGAGACACAACAACCCAGGCCTTGCATGAGGACAAAAAGCGTGCGGATAGCATGCTTTGTACCGCCATGTAGTCATAAATGTAATAAAGATAAGAGGTTCCATAAACAGGGACCGGCAACGGTAACCCAGCAGCAGCAGCAGCAGCAGCAGCACACGTGATGGAACAGGAGGAGGCGCAGGAGGAGAAGGCCACGCTTTGTGAGACACAACAACCCAGGCCTTGCATGAGGACAAAAAGCGTGCGGATAGCATGCTTTGTACCGCCATGTAGTCATAAATGTAATAAAGATAAGAGGTTCCATAAACAGGGACCGGCAACGGTAACCCAGCAGCAGCAGCAGCAGCAGCAGCACACGTGATGGAACAGGAGGAGGCGCAGGAGGAGAAGGCCACGCTTTGTGAGACACAACAACCCAGGCCTTGCATGAGGACAAAAAGCGTGCGGATATAGCAGCAATGCTTTTTGCCGCCATGCAGTCATAAATGTAATACAGATGAGAGGTTCAATAAACAGGGACCGGAAACGCTAAACCATCCCAGATGTTCATCGGTCATGTTACTTGGTTGGGGTCCAGGAGTGTTGCGTAGTCGTTTCCAATCCAGGATTGATTCATTTTAATTTGAGTCAGACGGTCTGCATTTTCTGTGGAGAGGCGGATACGCCGATCTGTGATGATGCCTCCGGCAGCACTGAAACAGCGTTCCGACATAACGCTGGCTGCCGGGCAAGCCAGCACCTCTATTGCGTACATTGCCAGTTCGTGCCAGGTGTCTAGCTTCATGCCCGGTTTCAGGTCCAGCGGTGCCAGCCACAAATCCGTCTGTTCCTTTATTCCCCTCCAAATTTCCTCCCCTGTGTGCTGCTTATCCCCAAGGCAGATCAGCTTCAGCAACGCTTGCTGACGCATGCCAACAGCTGTGCTGCACTGCTTCCACGATCCTACTGCTGCTGGTGCTGGGTTAGCATTTCCGGATGAGGTACAGCTTTGAGATGCGTTGGAGGAGAAGGAGTCAGAGAGGTAGGTGCTGCTGTTGTTATCCAGCTGTTTGCGGCGTGGGCAACACCCGCGCCGTAGCAGGTGAGGAATCGCTGCCAGGCTCCACAAGGTTCACCCAGTGCGCGGTAAGGGAGATGTATCGACCCTGGCCGAACGCACTCGTCCAGGTGTCAGTGGTGAGGTGAACCTTGCAGGCAACGGCATTCTTCAAGCTTCGGGTTATTTAGCTGACCACGTGCTCATGCAACTCAGGCACTGCAGAGCGCGCAAAGTGGTAGCGGCTGGGAACCACGTAACGTGGGATGGCCACTGACATCATGCCCTTGAAGCTGTTTGTCTCCACCACTCGATATGGCAGCATTTCGCAGGCCAGAAGCTTGGCTATGCTGGCTGGCTGTTACTGCCACGGCCCGGGGGTCATTTGCTGGCAATTTCCTCTTGTGCTCAAACATCTCAGAGACAGACAACTCAACCGTAGCGCTGCACACCGAAGGGCTGTTGGTTGTTGTGTTTGATGAACACTGGGAGACCTCAAGAGCACTAGTCCGGAAAGTGACAGTGTCAGCATCGTCTGATGTTTGTGAATGTTGTGAACCACGCAATGGCTGGGCTACTGCTGCTGCTGAGGCGGGTCTGGTGGTGAGTCTGGTGAACCCAAGGGAGGCAGTGTTGCTGGTGGTACCCTGTCCTGCCGCGTTTGCCCACAGAGTGGGATGTTTGGATAGAATGTGGCGGCTCATGCTGGTGGTGGAGAGGTTGTTAATACTTTTCCCCCTGCTCAGGCGGGTCTTGCACACCTTGCAAATCGCCATGGTAACATCCTCAGTGCAGTCTTCAAAGAAAGCCCAGACTTTAACTGGCTGAGGACTCGGACCTCGTGCGTGATGTGCTGGTGCTGCTTAACCCACTGCTGGACGCTTGAGAGGTCATCCAAGTAATTATCTGGTCCTGTTCTTTTGGATCTGTGAGGGTTGTTGTCCTGGACAACATGGGCAGTATTGAGTGGGTTTTCTTGGGTGCTCCCCTGTGGCCTGTACGTGAACCGTCAGGGGAAACACCTCTTCCCTTGCCCCTCCCTCTTTCACCGGATTTCTTCCTCATTTCACTTATCCTTAAAGTACACGCTGACTGGCAGCAGTACAGTGGCAGTACAGAAATGCTATACAGTGGTGGGTGAGCGGTGTACCACTATTGTCAGCAGTGACACAGAGCACAATGCTATACAGTGGCGGGTGAGCGGTGTACTACTGTTCCCAGCAGACACAGAGTGGAAGTAAACACAATGCTATATAGTGTGGCTGAGCCGTGTACACAGAGTGGCATTAAACACAATGCTATATAGTCTGCTATATAGTCACCCCGAACAGGGTGATGTTCTGCAGAACCCGAACAGTGGCAAACACTGTTCGCCCAACACTACTGGGAGGGAACGCAGATTTTAGTACCTAAACACACGATACAACATGTTTTCCGGGGTCGGACTCTGAGGCACATACAGATGGTCCCGATCATCATCCTCATCATACAACTCTTCTCCTGAGTCTGACCCACCCACCACCTCTGCCACCCCAACATCCCCAGACACAGACCCCTCATCGTCCTCAACATTAACTTGGGATGCTGGCCTGAGCCAGACCTCCTCCTCCACATCAGGCCCCATCATCTCCTCAATGGCAGCCCTCATTAATCGCTCTGGCGACGGACTGATGGACACAACGTTCTCCTCCGGGGAGGGCTGCTGCTGACCACTGGCTGCTGGGGTGGATGTTATAGCTTGCGTGGGGCGTTGGCTGTTGCTGTTGTTGGGAGTGCTGCTCACAGCGGAGGTCTCTGGGGAACTCATGTTGAGCTCATATAGTGGTTGACGGTGAGTGGAGTATTACTGATCCCAGCAATATACACACTGACTGGCAGAGTACGCAATGCTATATAGTGTGGCTGAGCGGTGTACACAGAGTGGCAGTAAACACAATGCTATATAGTCTGGCTGAGCGAGCGGTGTACTACTGTTCCCAGCAGAATCAGAGTGGCAGTAAACAATGGTATATAGTCTGGCTGAGCGGTGTACACAGAGTGTCAGTAAACAATGGTATATAGTCTGGCTGAGCGAGCGGTGTACTACTGTTCCCAGCAGAATCAGAGTGGCAGTAAACAATGGTATATAGTCTGGCTGAGCGGTGTACACAGAGTGTCAGTAAACAATGGTATATAGTCTGGCTGAGCGGTGTACACAGAGTGTCAGTAAACAATGGTATATAGTCTGGCTGAGCGGTGTACACAGAGTGGCAGTAAACACAATGCTATATACTCTGGCTGAGCGAGCGGTGTACTACTGTTCCCAGCAGACACAGAACAGTAAACAGAATGCTATATAGTGTGGCTGAGCGAGCGGTGTACCACTATTCCCAGCAGACACAGAACAGTAAACAGAATGCTATATAGTGTGGCTGAGCGAGCGGTGTACCACTATTCCCAGCAGACACAGAACAGTAAACAGAATGCTATATAGTGTGGCTGAGCGAGCGGTGTACCACTATTCCCAGCAGACACAGAACAGTGAACAGAATGCTATATAGTGTGGCTGAGCGAGCGGTGTACCACTATTCCCAGCAGACACAGAACAGTGAACAGAATGCTATATAGTGTGGCTGAGCGAGCGGTGTACCACTATTCCCAGCAGACACAGAACAGTGAACAGAATGCTATATAGTGTGGATGAGCGAGCGGTGTACCACTATTCCCAGCAGACACAGAACAGTAAACAGAATGCTATATAGTGTGGCTGAGCGAGCGGTGTACCACTATTCCCAGCAGACACAGAACAGTGAACAGAATGCTATATAGTGTGGCTGAGCGAGCGGTGTACCACTATTCCCAGCAGACACAGAGTGGCAGTAAACAGAATGCTATATAGTGTGGCTGAGCGAGGTACACAGAGTGGCAGTAAACAGAATGCTATATAGTGTGGCTGAGCAAGCGGTGTACTACTATTCCCAGCAGACACAGAGTGGCAGTAAACAGAATGCTATATAGTGTGGCTGAGCGAGGTACACAGAGTGGCAGTAAACAGAATGCTATATAGTGTGGCTGAGCAAGCGGTGTACTACTGTTCCCAGCAGTGACACAATGACAGGGGGGACCCTGGCTAGCGTGGCTGGAGCGCGAACTACCCTGCCTGCCTACCCAAAGCTAAACCCACAGACAAATGGCGGAGATATGACGTGGTTCGGGTATTTATTTACCCGAACCACGTGACAGTTCGGCCAATCAGAGCGCGTTCGGGTCCGAACCACGTGACCCGTTCGGCCAATCACAGCGCTAGCCGAACGTTCGGGGAACGTTCGGCCATGCGCTCTTAGTTCGGCCATATGGCCGAACGGTTTGGCCGAGCACCGTCAGGTGTTCGGCCGAACTCGAACATCACCCGAACAGGGTGATGTTCTGCAGAACCCGAACAGTGGCGAACACTGTTCGCCCAACACTATTCACAGCCAGCTAGCAAATGGTAATAAAGCCAGCTCAGGATTAAGTGATTACCATTCAGCTGTGTGGAGATTTGCATACCTGCATCCATTGGCTGATGCCAGCATAAAAGTCTGCCTCCCATTTCATAGCCCGCCCGTCATAGTGGCCAGTATGCTGATCTGCTGGGCACCTTGTTACTCTGTATAGTTCTGTTATTGTAGTTCTATGCGACCTTATTATTACTTGTGCTTTAGCTAGTTCCTGATAAATATATATGCAGACTTGCTAATATATATGTAACACCCGCAGTAATGGCGGCTGCGGACACTCAGGATGTTTCTGCAGCCGCCTTGCCTTCATGTTCAGGGACCTCGACCAAGCCTCTGGCGTCTAGTACGCCGAGGACGGGTCTGTTGTTTGCACATAGAGTTGCCGTATCGCGTGCGCGGAGACAGGACCTTTATGCAGGGAGGAGGCGCGTCAGCTGACCGGCAGGTCGACTGACGTCAGAGGAGACTCACGGCGCTCCGGATTGGTTGATTGTTGTGGGCGTGGCGGTGGGGTCTCCTCTGCTTCATAAGCCTATTCTGTTCACTCGCAACTTGTCTGCTGTTGCGAATACTTATGTGCTAGCGCTCAGATCTTAGATAGTATCCGGTATGCTTTGATCTGGGAGGAAACCAGGGATTTCACACAAGACTAGGATTGTATACTGTTATTGATATTCTATGTATGACTCTTGCTACCCTCTGACTCTGCTCTTGCTTATCGTTCCTGTACATCTGCCTATCTGACTCGGTTGCTGAACCCTGCCTGATATCTTACTATTCTCTTGCCTGTCGATTCTGTACTGTGCCTGCTCGCTCGTTACTGATTATAGCCTGTCTGACCTCTCTACTCACCAGTGAGCCCTTGTCACTGGTGAGGTGCTTCTTTGATAGTACCCACCCGCTCCTCTGGTGAGGTTTAGTCAATCTATCAGTTGCTGTGTTCTAATAGTACCCACCAGCTCCTCTGGTGAGGTTAAGCCAAACTATCAGTTACTGTGTTCTAATAGTACCCACCAGCTCCTCTGGTGAGGTTAAGTCTAACCACTCAGTTACACTGTTCTATTAGGACCCATCAGCTCCTCTGGTGAGGTTTAGCTACTATTCTGTTACAGTTGCACCAAGCACTACATACCTTGTTGCTTACCTGCTATAATTGTATTATTGGTGATACTGCAGATCACCACATAATAAGGTATAACATCTGTATTATTGGTGATTCTGCAGATCACACATAATCAGACATCTGTGTTGCTACACCAATCGTTACAATATATTTATCAGTTAGTTGAGCCGTTTGTTTTTTTCCTTATTATTGTGTATTGCCTAGTTCCATGCTTGATGGACGTTCGCTGCATCCGCGGTGGATCAGTGAAGTCCATTATCCAGATAGCTTGGATTCTGGCATCACCACGTTGGTGACTGTAGTATTCCTGCTACTCTCGTTTCTGGAAACGTAACTATAGGCTGCAGTTGCTATTAGTTATGTTCTGTCCTGTGGTCTTGCCTGGGTGGATGCTTGCTGGTGACTGTTGTTAGTCAGCTTGCTCTGCTTCTGTGGACGTGACTGTGAGCTGCGGTTGCTACTAGTTACGATCCAATCTATAGTCCTGTCTTGTATCTGTCTGAAAGCTTGCTATCGCTAAGGCAGCACAGTGCAAACTAAGGCAGCGCAACATCGCATTGCGCTGCCATTGTGTTTTATTTGTAGCGATATCAGAAGCCCAGAGCTGCAGTTTCTCTGGGCAGCCTGTGTAACCTCTTCCATTATCCAGCCCTTAGCCTAGTTGTGCTGCGTGGTCATAAAGTATGACCCCTCCCCCCAGCATTACAACAGTGCTGCCCATAGTTATTTGTATCCCTGGCAAATTTAGACAATAACGCAAGCATGACAATGACCCAAAACACACAGAAAAAGTGGTGAAGAAATGGTTAGCAGACAACAACATCAACGTTTTGGAGTGGCCCAGCCAGAGTCCTGACTTGAATCCAACTGAGAATTGGTGGAGGGAGTTAAAAATCAGGGTGATGGAAAGAAGACCCTCCAACCTAAAATATTTGGAGCTCATTGCTAAAGATGAAATGGCAAAAATTCCTGTGAAGACATGCAAAAAGCTGGCCTGCAATTATAGGAAGCATTTGATTGCTGTAATAGCCAATAAAGGCTTTTCTATTGAATATTGAGAAGGGTATGAATAATTTTGGACTAGACACTTTTTGCTCAAATGTAAATAAAAGCTGAGAAATGTTTTTTTTTCCACAATAATGCCTCTTGTACATCATCTTATTATCTTTTGGAAGACACTATGTCATTTCCCGTAAAAAATTACTTGCTGGTTGAATAAAAGTAACTTTAAGTCAAAGTTTGCCAGGGGTATGAATAATTATGGGCAACACTGTAAATAAAAAATAATAATAGCATTGGCATTGGGCATACAGTGTGTGTGTGTGCCGGTAGGTAATGTTAAGACTAATTTCTCATTGGTGTGTTGCATAACACATGAGTTATAAGACTGAACATAGACATTAATTCAAAGCCTGCATGCATTGAGTTAGAATAATGCAATCCATTACAGTACTGTAAAAGGCCTCACAGAACTGTATGGGTAGTTCTGTGCCCACATGCTGATGAAGGTCCATGTGCCCGAAACGCATTGGTGGGAGTGGTGAGAGATTGCACGCATGCCATGTGTGCTGCAGCCTTGATCCAGTTACCCCTGCATAAGCTAAGCCTGTGATCTCTGATCACCGGCGATTCGCCAACACAAGGCGCAACAATCACAGGAGATGTAAGAGCATATTGTGCCAAATGCTCTGCTGCGTGGAGCAAGACCATGACAGTTCCAGCAGTTTCTGCCCAGATGGTTGTTGAATAATCACATTAGACGACTGTTACCTTGTCTGTGCCTATCGTGAAGAATGGGTTGCCATATTGCCTGAGGGCTCCTGGTTATACACAGTAGAACCTGGACATTAGGAGATTCCCAATTAGGCAGTGACACTTGCAGGTATGGTGGCGAACGGTGCATGCTTTGTTTGTGCACACTGTATTGACAATGTTGTTTACATTTAGTCTGATATGCTCTATGCTACTTTTATTGATGAATCATACATTTTATATATTTTTCAAAATGCACTGTCTTTAACTTATTTGGTACCTTAACCTCCCTGGTGTTCAATTTCCCCAGGATTTCTGTGCAAAAAGTGATCCAATTAATTTTCATAACTCTCATAACAAGGGTCTAGTATACAGTGCAGGAGAGTATTGATGTGTATGCATGTCAACACTGTTCACAGCATGTTTTGTATTGAGGTGTATAACTGTCAATTCTTGTGGAGGTTTTTCCCCCCAGAGGTATAGCAAGTTTTTCTACAGGAAAACAACCGTGAAGTAAAACCGCTCATGAATGGAGTTCAACAGGAAGTCTAATGTCAGTAATACCAAGACAGCATGTCAAAACTGTAGTAGACCCTAACCAGACAGGACAACCAACAGGAATTTGGCTTCTTTGAGCTACATACATTTTTTACTAAGGCGCCATACATTCTGTGGTAAACAGATGCACTTTTCAATATCTACAACTACAGCTTAACTAACTACTGTAGTTTACATTAATGTGATTTACTGTGATTTACTGTAGCTGCCAGTATGTTGAGAAAATTGTTCCTGCTGCTGGTGCAGTTAACTCATCATTCAAAAAGTCGATTATGAAATACTTATCTTATTTATTCTCCAGATGATGCAACACTTTACAGAGTGTATAGAAACTTTCACATATGTCCTCTCCTCAAAGGAACTCACAAACTAGTGTTCCCAGCACATGTAAACAAAGTAGGAGCAATTTGTTCAGACACTGGTTAACCTACTAATAGATTTTCGGGAAGAAACCCAAACAAACACAGTAAGAACATAGAAATCTGTAGCATAAAGTGTTCTGTGTGAGACTCAGGATCCTACAGCTGCTCAGTGAAAAAGTTTGCCATGTAGCAACTGTGTAGAAGCCACTCGCCAGCCATCTCAATAAAGTATTGTACAGTTTAACACATGCAGTTAAACATAAAGAAGAAAGTTTCATCATAAATGGGAAAGCGATACGGAAATGTTTTAGCTTGAATACATAAATGTACTCCCAACTACAGATGAGCAAGATAACAAAATTTTCTTATGATCATCAAATGTGATGGTGATCTCTGCTTCACTCTGCATACAGATTCACACACACACGCACGCACGCGCGCATGCACGCACGCACACGCACACACACACACACGTTTTGCTTATTGTAGCAGTAGCAGTTGTCAATAAAGATATGTTTTCAAATGAAAATGTGTTTTTTTTTAATTTAGGGGTAAAAAATGCATGCGTTTCTATGCACTTGTATGCGCTTTGATTGATATACGCTTTACAGCTCAATGCACAGAAATGCACGCAACACTCCATTTTTGTATTGCAGCTCAGAGCAGCGCATAGATGTGAACCAGGCACATTAATTACATGGGAAAATCAATACTTTGGAGAACGCACAGCGCAATGCGCTCTGAAAAGCGCACAAAAACATACCTAGTGTAAACAAGGCCTTAAAGTGTACCAGAGCTCACGGCGTCCCACGCCGTCCTCCCGCGGTCTGCTGTTCAGCTGCGATCAGCCCCGGTAACAGGATCAGTGGCGTCAGTCGCGGCCTTCTGCGCATGCGCGTTCTCATGTTTTGAGAAATGTATAGCTGTGTATTTAGGTGAAAAATACATGTATGACATTTGTAAGAATTCAGAAAGGTACATTCTGTCTGCTCTTCCATAACAATATAACCTTATAAAGTGATGTAATAGAGTCTGCCACAAGATCAGTGGGCTAGACACTGCATGGTTCAATTTGGTTCATAAACCGAAGCAGACTTTTAAGAAGTTTGTTCATCTAAGTTGAAAAAAAAAATGCTGGCTGAAATGTATGCAGCATTATTTAATGGAGGGAGGGCAAAGAAAATATTATCCTGTTTTCGCACATCTGTCTCAGAAGAATATCCTTTTTTAGGCAAAATATATAGAGAAACTGATTATGTGTATGTAGCCCCAGAATCTGCATAACGTAGATGTGTCAGTATTTAAAGCACAGGTGTCGAACTCCAGGCCTGGAGGGCCAGATCCATGCCAGTGTTTAGGATGGACTGAGAAAGAAAGGAATGTGTTCTACCTGATGGACCACACCTTTTCTGATTCAGTTCCATCAATTAATTTGAGCTGTGTCAAAAATGTGTGAGGACCTTGGCCCTTGAAGGACCAGTTTGACATCCCTGATTTAAAGGATAACTTATCCCAAAAGCAAATTTAAAAACAGGGGGAAGGGGGGGGGGGGGGGTTGCAGGCATGTGCAGTGGGCTCTCCTCATGCCCAGCTCTCTCTCTCTCTTCTCCTCCGGTGCTCTCCTTTACTCTGTACCGACTCTCTGAAACTACTTCCCGGTTGGGAGGGTCGGTGAAGACTGTGCACCTCCTTGATCATGCAGGCCTGGAGCTTGCTGCGCATGCGCACTACGTCACAACAACCCTCCCGACCTGGAAGTAGCTTTGGAGGGTCGGTATAGAGTAACGGAGGAGGGTGCCGTTTTTAAATTTGCTTTTAGGCTAAAGCAGAGGCGGGACAAGGTCCCCCAGCACCCAAGGCTGAGACACCAAAGTGCGCCCCTCCATCCCTGCCACCCCAGCTGTCACACACTGATTGCTATTAGACTAAGAGGTGCCACAGGGCCCACAACCTCCCCAACACCTTAATATGTAGTTATCTGGCTTGCAGTCACTGCTATGTATCCCCTTTTCTTATTTCTTTCTGCTTCAAACACAATTAGGAATGACAGCTGAATGAATTGTGCGCCCCCTCCTACACTGCGCCCTGAGGCTGGATCCTCTCCAGCCTATGCCTCGGCCCAACCCTGTTAGAGGGACATACGAGTGAGTGATTACTTGTTTACTGTAAAGATGGCCGTACATTTATTGAGAAATCTATTGCCCCATCATGTTTGATCAGATGAATTTTGATGGACTTTTAAAATAATTAATTCTAGTAAATCCAACTTTGAAATCACTCAGCAAAATACTTCTGTTGTCACCAAATGCCTATGGATTTGCACGGAAGCAGGAATTATTACCGTCTTTAACCATCCTCACTAGCTCTATACACGTGCATAGTACGAATGCTTTAGCTGTCACTACAGACAAGAGCTATGAAGATAAAAAAAAGTATGATAACAGATAACACATATTTGATCCACCCATCACCTTATATATGTTTACAGAGAAGACAAGATAACCTTAACTATTATTATGCTAGGAATACATGATGCATTTTTTTGGTCGATTTACCGCTCGGTCGATATTTGATTCGTTTTTTCCGCTTGATTTCCCACTCAATTCTCTTTTCTTATCAATTTCCATTCACTTCTATGAGAAATTTAGAGGTAAAACGATTGAAAGTAAGATCGGACATGTCGGAAATTATCGATCAAACCATGTATCTGCTGAAAAAACGCATGGTGTATTCCCAGCCAGTATAAGACTTGTAAAGGCTCATACACATGTCCAAGAGAAGCACACACACAACCCGAGCACATGACTCATTTGCATACTTCGCGAGCAAGGGACTGCGTAAAATGGCTGCATTCAAAACAAGGACAAATCTTTCAAATAACCAACTGCAGGATATCAGCCCAACAGTCGTGTCAGTTGATCCGCTGGTTGGAACGGGCAAACCTTCTGTGATCAGTCGCTCGTCTAGTCGTTAGAGGTATAAGAAAATGCTAGCTCCACGATGGACGTATGTCTTTTTTCAACCCAAATAACTATGTAACTATGTAAGATCTTTAAAACCACCCTGGCGTTCTATTAGAATGGCCAGGGCAGCGGCGCAGCACATTTGTTTTTATTATTTTTTTTTTAAATCATGTAGCTAGCCTAGCGCTAGCTACATGATAGCCGCTGTGCAGCGGCATCCCCCCACCCCTTCCGATCGCCTCCGGCGATCAGAGCAAATAGGAAATCCCATTCAGAACGGGATTTCCTGTTTGGCTTCCCCCGTCGCCATGGCGACGATCAGGATCACGTCATGGCATTGGAGGGAGTCCCGATCCACCCTTCAGCGCTGCCTGGCACTGATTGGCCAGGCTGCGCACGGGGTCTCGGTGAGAGGGCCCTGTTACGAGGCGGGTAGCGGCGCATCGGCGGCGATCGCGTACAACACGCAGCTAGCAAAGTGCTAGCTGCGTGTTTTAAAAAAAAATTATGAAAATCGGCCCACCAGGGCCTGAGCAATCCAGCGCGGCGGTACTGGACGAGCTGAGCTCATCCGTAACGCCCAGCTGGTTAAGGGCCTGGGCCCACGCAGTTGTTTCCCCTTTTCAGTTACACATCAATGTTACAGATGCTGTAAAGTGGACAGAAGGGGACACAACTGCGTTAGTGGGCTAAGGCCTTGAGAGACAATTCTGATTTTGCAGCGACAATGATTACCAAAAACAATTATGGTCAATTTACTTAAAAAGAAAGCACCCTATTCCAGGAATTGCATGCCAACATGAACCATTTTTTCAAAAATGAAATTGCAGTATTCCAAGATGTTCCAATAAAGGAAGTTATTTGTCATCTAAAAGATTACTGGGCAAGCATTAATAAGGGGCAGGTTTAATGACTCTCTTCAATTTAAAGAATTGTTCAGCTCATTGCTGGCAAGTGTAAATGAACAGAACCTACACCTCCCCCCCCTCCCTCTTTTCCCTCAAACACCCTTCCCATTAATAGCTACTTAAGTCAATAAGTAAATAGAATAGTGTTCACCAAATATACCATATTTTTCTGACTATAATACGCTCCTGACCATAAGACGCACTTAGATTTAGAGGACAAAAACCAGAGAAAAAAAATATTTACTAAACCTGGTGCATCCATGGTGAAGGGGCATCTTGTGAATTATGCCCCCTTAGTACCTCATGGCCCCTTGTACCTCTTGTGTCTTCCTGTGTCCTCCTCTGTCCCCTTTTTTGTCCTCCTGTGTCCTCCTCTATGCCCCGTTGTGTCCCCCTGTATCCTTCGTTTGTCTCTCTGTGTCTTCCTCTGCATGGGCACAGTACAGGGAGTCCCTGACATTGCGGCGGGCTAGAGGTTCGTATTGGCAGGCATTCAGGAACTCCCTGCATTTGGACTATAAGACGCAGTGACTTTTTCCCCCACTTTTAAGGGAGAAAAAGTGAGTCTTATAGTCCAAAAAATACAGTAACTTTGGTGGTCAAGTAAAAAGTGAGTGAATAAATGACACAAGGAATGAATGGGGTATAATAATATATAATAATAATAATAATAAATGGGGTAGGTGGTGGTTATGTTTCTCTTACCTTCTTTTTCCCCCTTCCCAGAATATATCTATTCATTTCTCGGTGGTTGGTTTTTGATTGATTTTTTACTACAAGACAGAGTACCCTTTTAAATCCTTTCTTTACTTATTATTGTTTTTGCAAACCATGATGCAACTGATTCCCAACATCAGGAAGATTCTGATGAAGCCATGTAGAAGCTCAGGATCTAGAAATGCTACACAGCAGCTGATGTTCGTAAAAATAAACAAATACTTACAATGTTCCTCTGTCTTCCTCTCTGGTCACCTCTTCTTACTCCCACCTTCAAGACTTCTCTAGATCCTCTCCCCTCCTCTGGAACACTCTCCCTCAACACATCCACCACTCACCCACACTTGCCTATTTAAAGGGACACTTAAGTCAAACAAAAAAAATGAGTTTTACTCACCTAGGGCTTCCAATAGCCCCCTGCAGCTGTCCGATGCCCTCGCCGTCTCCCTCCGATCCTCCTGGCCCCGCCAGCAGCCACTTCCTGTTTCGGTGACAGGAGCTGACAGGCTGGGGACGCGAGTGATTCTTCGCGTTCCCAGACACATTAGCACCCTCTATGCTGCTATATGGTATATGATATATGCTATAGTAGCATAGATGGCGCTATTGTGGCCAGGAACGCGAAGAATCACTCGCATCCCCAGCCTGTCAGCTCCTGTCACCGAAACAGGTAGTGGCTGCCGGCGGGGCCAGGAGGATCGGAGGGAGATGGAGAGGGCACCGGACAGCTGCAAGGGGCTATTGGAAGCCCCAGGTGAGTAATACTCATTTTTTTTGTTTGACTTAAGTGTCCCTTTAAGGGCAACCTGGAAACTCACCTCTTCAGGTAAGCATACTTTCTCTCGTAGGACACCCTGACAACTGACCACCATTTTACCATCTCATACACAGCTTCCCTTCACCTTTTGACCTATCCCTTAACCCTTTAGACTGTGACCAGCCTATGTGGCATGTGACCAGTCAGGCGAGGGTGCTGTCACCAGACTGACCAATCACTGCCTATTGTATCTTGGGTGGGACCACAGCACCGTCATTTAGCCAATCACTGCACTCAATGACTAGCAGTGACATCTGATAGGTGGGAGGGGGGCAATGCATCCTCCAAAGTTTGCTTCAGGTAGCAGAAAGTCTAGAACCGGCTCTGTACACTTTGCATTTTGTTGTACACCACCAGGGATGATGCTGGCACTATATAAATCAATAATAAAAAAATAAAAACATTGCAGTACATATGTGCTGCTAGAGTGTTCAGCTGTATATACTATTAATTAGCATACTTCCAGCTGCATATACATATACATTGTCCCTCTTTCATGTTTATACTTCTTGTACCGACGGCCATAATAATCTACACTGCAGAGCACTTTATGAGGTCAGTAGCAGGTGTACTCTGCAGTCTGCACACTGCTCCTGGCTAAGCTTGAAGGCACAGTAAGTAATTAGCAGAGCAGGCAGGACAGAGTTCATCTACGGCCAATCTCATGAAGTGTGCGCTGTACACTCAGTGTGAATTGTGCAAGAAGAGGAGAACTCTATTATATATTAAGCTAGAAATATAATAAATAACAGGGGATCCAGCTGACGTAATGGACACATCAGAACACACTAGCATCCAATAGTTATAAGCCACAATTTATTGCACAAGTGTCAGTAGTTTTTGTGTAACCAGTGAAAGTACTAAGATCAGTGAGAACAAAACACTCTCCTTCCACACCACTTCAGGTCTATAGCTTCAGACATGGATGCCTGTGCCAGACCCCTGCAGGTAAACCACGCCTGCGTTAACCAGTACACACCAAAGAACTGGAGAGAGACGGCACACAACTGTCATCAACAGAAAATCTGTATTAGCAGCATACGGAGCATACAGAGGCACACAACATGTTTCGGGCATTGCCCCTCCTCAGGTGTGCCGCACTCCACACCAGTGACACCTTTATACCCCACCCACAGGAGATCACATGATCTAATTCCAGGTTACATGACAATCATATAGTGTTATTGTAACGATTGGTGTCAGCACACAGAGAGAATCTGATTATTGGTGATCTGCAGTATCACCAACAATACAGATGTATACCTGATTATTAATGATCTGCAGAATCACCAATAATACAATTATGACTAACCTCTGGACACCTAATAAAGTGTAAGTGTTTTGGTGTAACAGTAAAAGGCTATCTCCCGTGAGGCGGGAGATGCAGACACTACTGCAGCCAGTGGACACCTGAGGAGCAGGTGGCCTCCTGGCTGTGCAGAGACTATCTCTTTAAGAGGAGGAGGTGGAGATAGTGAAGCAGCCAGGCATTCCCTGATAGTATAGGAATCAGACAGTACTGCAGCCAAGGATTCCCTGATGGTTGAGGAATCAGACTGTACTGCAGCCAACGACTCCCTGATGGTATAGGAATCAGACTGCACTGCAAGGAGGACTCTCTGGGGAACAGGAGGTCCTTGCAGCTAACAGACACTTGGTGGACTAGTGTCAAAGATAATACAGATAGACTGATCACTCGAGGAATGAGTGACAGCCAGAAGGGTCAGACAGGCCAGGTCGGCAACACACGAGCATATGAGGTACAGAGACAGAAGACTGATTCGGTAACTGGGTACAGGCAAGGTTTGGCAACTGGTAGACAGATAGGCAGAGGTACCGAATCAGAAAGCAAGAGAGAGGTCAGGAAGGCCATAGGTCATAACAGATATTGACAAGTACAATCCTAGTCTGAGGTGTGAGGTCCTTGGTCTCGACACCCAGGAACTAGTCTGATAAATAACACAGTTTCCTAAGCTAGGGTGTGAGATCCTTGGTCTCAACACCCAGGAACTGTTCTAAAGTATAACAGAGTAATGCCACAGCAATCCCAAGCTTGGGTGTGAGGTCCTTGGTCTCAATACCCTGGAACTGGTCTAAAATATAACACAGAATAATGACACAGCAATCCTAAGCTTGGGTGTGAGGTCCTTGGTCTCAACACCCTGGAACTGGTCTAAAGTATAACACAGAATAATGACAATAATCTGGCTAAGTGTGAATTCCCAGCTCCTGCTGGTTCTAACACACTGTAAGATCTGACTGAGGTCTGAGTGCTCACACGTAAGTATTCTCAACGGCAGACAACCAGCAACTGACAAGCAAGATCTATATATACTTGCAGTGCTGTGCAGCTCCGCCCGAGCCGCTCAGCCAATCCAGAGTCCAGCTGGAATCAGCTGATCGGCCTGATCAGCTGATTCCCCTTCTGCTGGTATAAATGTCCTGTCGCCTGGCGCGCGCACGCGTAGCTCTCCATCTGTGTGCACTATAAGGTCCAGACAAGCCAGACATGTGTTGTTGCGCGGAAACCGCCGGTCTGAACGCGAAGATAGCCGCCCTGTCACTAGACCGCGCGGCGGCATCTCCGCTGTTCATTATAGTACCCCCCCCTGAGGAGTGGACTCCGGACACTTCCCACCCGGCTTCCCAGGATGTGAGTCATGAAATTCTTTCTTTAACTCTTCCGCATGCTTGCGACAATCCGGCACCCAAGTACTTTCCTCCACACCATATCCTCTCCAATGGACCAGATACTGCACAGAATTCTGCACTAAGCGAGAGTCCAGAATTTTTTCGATCTCATATTCAGGTTGCTTATCAACCATCACAGGGGGGGGGGGAGGAATCCACATGCACTGCTGGCTTCAACAGAGACACATGGAATGATCTCACACCTCTCATACTGGCTGGGAGATCAATCGCATAAGTGATATCATTAATTTTTCTGGTCACTGGGAATGGTCCTAAGAATCTAGGTCCCAGTTTGGGTGATGGTTGCTTCAAAGCCCAATGTCGAGTGGACACCCACACCATGTCTCCAGGGGAAAAGTTCCACTTCACAGACTGTCTCTTATCTGCCTGTTTTTTCTGAGTCCGAAGTTTATTTGGCACTGGTGGGGGTTGCAATGTACCCGCTGGCGCCTGAGGGGATGGCTTTTCTTCTAGAACATCTCGTTGGTAAGGGCCCAGAGTAGCCACCCAGTCCTCCCAGGTCTCGGTAGCTGCCAAAACCACCTTCTGAGGTAGAATGGTCTTAGGCTCAAAACACCTAGAAAGAGCGTCTGCTTTGCTCTTTTTACTCCCTGGTATATGCGTACCAGATGACCGGGAGGGACAGAACCCGTCATCAAAATCCGTACACTGTACTGCCACTCCTCCGACCTGTATCTTGGTAGCACCAACAGCAACTCTCCCCAAACAATGCCGATGACAATGGGCTGACCATTTCAGTAGTTGACCTGAAGCCCAGTCAATCTGAGGAGAGTGGAGTTGCAAACAGGGCATACCAAGAACAACAGTAGAGTTTACCATTGGCAGAACCAGGAAGGAACTGTAATTTCTCTTCATGTAATACCCCCAAACAACATGACAACAAGGGGGTTTGGAAAAGAGGTTGACTACTCTGCAACTGAGAGTCATCCACTGCAGTGACCAGAATCTGCCGGTCTAGTGGGAACAAGGGTATCCCCAATTTTTGTACGAAATCATAATCTATGAAGTTCGCTGCAGAACCGGAGTCTACAAAGGCTTCTGCGGAACTAGTCCGACCCTCCCATGTAATAGAGCAGGGAAGGAGCAGACGATTATTGTTTAGAGATAAAGACCGCTCGCCTATGGTATTGACTAACCCCAGGCGGCAGCATATTCCTGGCCCTTTAGCACAATTCTGGATAACCTGGCCCTTTTCAGTACCATATAGACCGCGTTTTCTTGACCTTCTGCGACTCTTTTTCACTTGCCTCAACCCTGAATATCCGATTTGCATCAGCTCGTCTGGGGGTGACGAGGGTAGAGAAGAGTCGTATGAGACAGATCTTACAGCATTCCTACCATGAATCTGTTTCTGGTAGCGCAAACGGTGATCTATCTGCATGACCAAAGAAATTGCCTCGTCTACAGATTTGGGTTCAGGATGTCCTATCATCACATCGTGGATTGTATCCGACAATCCTGCCAAAAAACAGTCTAATAAAGCTTATGCTCCCCATCTAGCCGAGACAGCCCACTTCCTAAACTCAGCGGCGTAAGCCTCAACCGATTTACGACCCTGCCTGAACATCTTGAGCTTCTTTTCATCAGTGGAAGCAATATCCGGGTCATCGTATATAATGGCCATGGCCTTAAAAAATTCCTGAACTGATGATAACGCCTCATGCTCTGCATGTAGGCTATATGCCCATGTTTGGGAATCACCCAACAGCAGGGTTTTTATAAATGTTACGCTTTGAGACTCAGTTCCTGACAAGGTAGGCCTCAACTCAAAATAAGACAGTACCCGATTTCTGAAATTCCGAAAGTCAGATCTATGGCCAGAAAACTTTTCAGGTACGGACATACAAATGTCCGTGACTGGAGGGGATCGCACTGAATTTATAGATAATTGAAGTTCCTGAATAGCCCCAAATAGCTGATTGATTTGAGTCTGTTGGTACATAATCACCCCGGAAAGATTGTTCACCGTGGTGGTCAGGACTTCAACATGACTATGCAGTGCGTCCATCATGTTTTTGGTCTGCCGTTCTGTAACGATTGGTGTCAGCACACAGAGAGAATCTGATTATTGGTGATCTGCAGTATCACCAACAATACAGATGTATACCTGATTATTGATGATCTGCAGAATTAGTGTTGGGCGAACAGTGTTCGCCACTGTTCGGGTTCTGCAGAACATCACCCTGTTCGGGTGATGTTCGAGTTCGGCCGAACACCTGATGGTGTTCGGCCAAACTGTTCGGCCATATGGCCGAACTAAGAGCGCATGGCCGAACGTTACCCGAACGTTTGGCTAGCGCTGTGATTGGCCGAACGGGTCACGTGGTTCAGACCCGAACGCGCTCTGATTGGCCGAACGGGTCACGTGGTTCGGGTAAATAAATACCCGATCCACGTCATTTCTCCGCCATTTGTCTGTGGGTTTAGCTTTGGGTAGGCAGGCAGGGTAGTTCTCTCTCCAGCCAGGCTAGCCAGGGTCCCCCCAGTCATTGTGTCGCTGCTGGGAACAGTAGTAGTACACCGCTCACCCACACTATATAGCATTGTGTTTACTGCCACTCTGTGTGTCTGCTGGGAACAGTAGTACACCGCTCACCCTGTATAGCATTGTGCTCTGTGTCGCTGCTGGGAATAGTAGTACACCGCTCACCCACCACTGTATAGCATTGTGCTCTGTGTCGCTGCTGGGAATAGTAGTACACCGCTCACCCACACTATATAGCATTGTGTTAACTGCCACTCTGTGTCGCTGCTGGGAACAGTAGTACACCGCTCACCCACACTATATAGCTACATAGCATTGTGTCTCAAAGCGTGGCCTTCTCCTCCTGCGCCTCCTCCTGTTCCATCACGTGTGCTGCTGCTGGGTTAGCGTTGACGGTCCCTTTTCCTGGAACCTCTTATCTGTATTACATTTATGACTGCATGGCGGCAAAATGCATGCTATCCGCACGCTTCTTGTCCTCATGCAAGGCCTGGGTTGTTGTGTCTCAAAGCGTTGCCTTCTCCTCCTGCGCCTCCTCCTGTTCCATCACGTGTGCTGGTTGCTGGGTTAGCGTTACCGGTCCCTTTTCCTGGAACCTCTTATCTGTATTACATTTATGACTGAATGCCGACAAAAAGCATGTTACCTGTGCAAAGAAAACAAACAATTTCCCGCATTTAAAAGACAGTTTTCCCTTTGAAACTTTAAAATCGATTTTCTCAAAAACTATAAGCTCTTTTTGCTAATTTTTTTCCCTCTTGTACCCACTCCCAAGGTGCACATACCCTGTAAATTTGGGGTATGTAACATGTAAGGAGGCTTTACAAAGCACGAAAGTTCGGGTCCCCATTGACTTCCATTACGTTCGGAGTTCGGGTCGAACACCCGAACATTGCGGCCATGTTCGGCCTGTTCGGCCCGAACCCGAACATCTAGATGTTCGCCCAACACTATGCAGAATCACCAATAATACAAGTATGACTAACCTCTGGACACCTAATAAAGTGTAAGTGTTTTGGTGTAACAGTAAAAGGCTATCTCCCGTTGGGCGGGAGATGCAGACACTACTGCAGCCAGTGGACACCTGAGGAGCAGGTGGCCTCCTGGCTGTGCTGAGACTATCTCTTTAAGAGGAGGAGGTGGAGATAGTGAAGCAGCCAGGCATTCCCTGATGGTATAGGAATCAGACTGTACTGCAGCCAAGGATTCCCTGATGGTTGAGGAATCAGACTGTACTGCAGCCAATGACTCCCTGATGGTATAGGAATCAGACTGCACTGCAAGGAGGACTCTCTGGGGAACAGGAGGTCCTTGCAGCTAACAGACACTTGGTGGACTAGTGTCAAAGATAATACAGATAGACTGATCACTCGAGGAATGAGTGACAGCCAGAAGGGTCAGACAGGCCAGGTCGGCAACACAACAGCATATGAGGTACAGAGACAGAAGACTGATTCGGTAACCGGGTACAGGCAAGGTTTGGCAACTGGTAGACAGATAGGCAGAGGTACCGAATCAGAAAGCAAGAGAGAGGTCAGGAAGGCCAGAGGTCATAACAGATATTGACAAGT
The DNA here is from genome assembly GCF_040937935.1 of Hyperolius riggenbachi. Lineage (NCBI taxonomy): Eukaryota > Metazoa > Chordata > Amphibia > Anura > Hyperoliidae > Hyperolius > Hyperolius riggenbachi. The sequence continues at coordinate 206,186,879 of NC_090649.1, read as the reverse complement.
TCAATCCTAGTCTGAGGTGTGAGGTCCTTGGTCTCGACACCCAGGAACTAGTCTGATAAATAACACAGTTTCCTAAGCTAGGGTGTGAGGTCCTTGGTCTCAACACCCGGGAACTGTTCTAAAGTATAACCGAGTAATGCCACAGCAATCCTAAGCTTGGGTGTGAGGTCCTTGGTCTTAACACCCTGGAACTGGTCTAAAGTATAACACAGAATAATGACACAGCAATTCTAAACTTGGGTGTGAGGTCCTTGGTCAAAACACCCTGGAACTGGTCTAAAGTATAACACAGAATAATGACAGAGTAATCTGTCTAAGTGTGAATTCCCAGCTCCTGCTGGTTCTAACACACTGTAAGATCTGACTGAGGTCTGAGTGCTCACACGTAAGTATTCGCAACGGCAGACAACCAGCAACTGACAAGCAAGATCTATATATACTTGCAGTGCTGTGCAGCTCCGCCCGAGCCACTCAGCCAATCCAGAGTCCGGCTGGGATCAGCTGATCGGCCTGATCAGCTGATTCCCCTTCTGCTGGTATAAATGTCCTGTCGCCTGACGCGCGCACGCGTAGCTCTCCATCTGTGTGCACTAGAAGGTCCAGACAAGCCAGACATGTGTTGTTGCACGGAAACCGCCGGTCTGAACACGGAGATAGCCGCCCTGTCACTAGACCGCGCGGCGGCATCTCCACTGTTCATTACAGTTATGTACAAAGGCACACAACATGTTTCGGGAGTTGCCCTTCCTCAGGTGTGCCACACCCCACACCAGTGACACCTTTATACACCACCCACAGGAGATCACATGATCCAATTCCAGGTCACATGACAATCATATAGTGTTAAACAGCAAAATAATATATACAAAACATTTCGTATCTAGGGAACTACACATACAGTGTCTACTCCATTAAATCACTGAGGAGAGTCCACCCAGACAATAAATCATAATCATTTATCTTTTACAACAATAACAATACCAATCTTGTTACAATCCTGTAAGTACTAAGATGGCTGCTGAAGAAAGTGAAATGAGTAGCAATTCCATTGTAATGGCTGTATGGAACAAGGTTGTGAAGAGGTTGAGACATTGAATTCACAAACTGGATCCCTGCACACATTACAGTGGAACGGGTGGTTTTCATGGTTACTTCTTGTACTGAACTAAAGCTTGTTATTAATGTAAGTATATAAATATGTAGTAATAAGGTTACTTTCATCAATGAAGGAATCAAGGAACTGCTTCTAAAATAATTTGTACTTAAAGGACACCTGAAGTGAGAGGGATATGGAGGCTGTCATATTTATTTCCTTTTAAGCAATACCAGTTGCCTGGCTGTCCTAGTGATCCTCTGCCTCTAATGCTTATAGCCATAGACCCTGAACAAGCATGCAGCAGATCAGGTGTTTCATATTTGTCAAATCTGACAAGATTAGCTGCGTGCTTGTTTCTGGTGTTGTTCAGACATTACTGCAGCCAAATAGATCAGCAGAGCTGCGAGGCAAATTATATTGTGGTATAGAAATAATGATGGCAGCCTCCATGTACTTCTCTCTTCATGTCCTCTAGATTGTAAGCCTTTGGGCAGGGTCCTCCTCCTTTTGTGTCCTACCTGATCATGCACCTCCATTACTGTGCACCCATGCTATGCATTTGAGTGAACCTAACTTGCCTAATCTCCATGCTCCATCCAGTGACTGACTAAGCATTACCTTGTACTCATACTGTGCTGCGTGATCTGGTTTTTCTTGTATTCCTGTATTGTCATATTGCTGTATGTCACCCCTAAATATTGTCTGTAACCTAAATTAATGTCCAGCGCTGCATAATATGTTGGCACTTTATAAATACAATAAATAAATACAAATAAATGTTCCCTTTAAAATCCTAGTAAATCCAGATTTGAAATCACACAGCACTACTCTGAATTGCTCAACACTCATATCCATCATTCTCTGTAGTGTAGCGTTGTTCAGCCTTCCCAGATGTCAGCATCTGTTACTGAGCTACTGCAGCATTAGTACAGTAATGTTACCAAGCAATATTCTATTATCTTCTGCTAGGAATAGTAGAATTTCGGTAGTGTTACCAATATTCTACTATGTCCTCTGTTTTCTTATTCTCACACTAACCTTCCCTGCATCTATCTCCCCCCTACCTACTCCTAACACTAACCTCCCCCCATGTACACCTAACACTAACTCCCCCCTACCTACACCTAACACTAACCTCCCCGTCCTACAATAATCTGTAACCGGTAAATTGACATTGAACATATAGTTGCCCAAATGAAACACTATTATTATCTGCTTCCTTGTGTGGCAACACACCTCTAATCTGTGTTCCTGGCAGCCTGGCCTGCCCCACATAGGCCTTGATTCATAAAGCATTACCGTATGCGTTATCGCCCAAGCGGTAAATTACCGCATGGTATGTTGTTGATAGTGGATTCATAAAATTTAACGCATGTTTTACCGTAAACGCATGTTTTACGGTAATAATGCGGTAATAGTGCGGTAATGAAAACGTTGTTTGTGTCGGTAAACTGAATGAAGTGTATTCATGTATAAAAAAGGGGGGGAGTAAGGATGCAATAAATAACATGTTGTTATCGCCAACAAAGACCTGGCGAGTTTGCTCTACACAGCAGCATTTTAGATGACAGATGGAGCCCTTGCAGCTTAATGTTATGGAATTTTTAAGGATACAGAGGAGGGTGGTTGTGATATCACCCAGGCTTTTAGAAATCGCACAGAGTTAGATAATTTATAAGAATAATTTTATATATATATATATATATATATATATATATATATATATATATATATATATATATATATAGATAAAATTTATACTTTATAAAAAAATAAGTCACGTGTGTCTAAAACTGTCCAGTTGTAGCAAGCATGCACCTTGTCATTAGGAAGTCAGCGGCAAACTACCGCACTCAGCAAATTATACCAACAGCTTTACGCACCACACCGCACACTTACCGCACACTATCGCAATCACTTCGCACTCTGAATTTTTTTTTTATGAATTCACTGCAAAAACCCTCATTTACCTCTAGCGGTAATTTCCTGCATGTCTCTGAACTACCGCACTCACTTTTATGAATCGAGGCCATTATGTGACAGTGGTTTTTCTGGTAGTCAGACCATGGCATGAATGCCCATCCACTCCATTCTCACAGCATCTTCACTGGGTGATGCTGCTTTGTCATATGTGCAAAATGACATCACATGCCATGAGAATATATATGGAGAGGATGGTCACCAGTGGCATAGCAATAGAGGATGCAGAGGTTGCAACCACTCCAAGGCCCCTGGACAAGAGGGGTCTAGCAAGAGCCCTTCTTCAACTGCTCTATTAGCTTTTCATTGGTGCTATTATGCTAACTCTGTGCACTTCTCTAACACTCCAACTGTCTTTGGCAGGTTTTGGTGGTGCATATCAATTGTTGAAAATCAGAAGTTTGCCTTCTTATAACAGAAGGTATTTATGATTATTCAGGTTGGAGGGAGCTCTGATGTGTCCCCAGTGCATCACTGCTGAATATGCAAATCACCTCTTTGTTGTCCCTGATAGCTAAACACACCTCCAGGTCCGCTGGAATGCAATGATGTGTCACCTTGTTAATATTACAGAGCCAAACTAATCCAACATGCATACAGACTGTTTTGGATTGGTTCATCCTCATCAGTGCAAGGTATGGATTAATATGGCTCGATGGGGTAGGACTTGAAACACCCAGAGTTACAGACTAACCAGCAAGCTCATGAACCAGGACTCCTAGGAGTGTATAATGGGCTGAAAGAGACCAAAAAGCCTCCTTGTGGTATATACATTTTTATGATAGATTTTCTTAAGGGCCCCATGTAAAATTCGCATGAGGGGCCTTGAGCTCGTAGCTACCCCACTGATGATAACACCATCAGTTGTATGAAAATAAGGAGCCTGATGGACACATTCACTCCTCTGCATGGTTATTGTTCTGCTGGCGTGGCAAATGGCATGGATTCATACAGCTGACATCAGTATCACTATAACATTACTATGCATACACTCCTTCTGTTGTCTTCTGTTATCATGGTAATTCCACAAGGCCCCTTACCATCACTGACTGTCAGTGGCGTACTAATGACCAGGCGCAGGGGGCTGATCTGGGTGACAGAGCGAGAGGGGATGACAAAAAGACACAGCATACCCAACAAAGTCCAACTCCAATTGACCCTGTCACCCCCGACGGGCCTCACCTTCGTTTACATCCACTCTGTTGGGGGATGGTGGAAAAGTGGCAGCTGGGGTACTTAGTGGTGGCGCAGTCTTCCTCTGTGAGCTGGCTCACTGTGTGTATGTGTAGGCACTGACTGGGCAGCAGAGAAACAGCGTGCTGCCTGCGTGACCAACCTGCCAAATACCAAGCTGCCGCTGTTCCCTGCAGTAGTCGTTGTCAGGGAGATCTACGGATGAGACAGGGGGAAAAGAACACTGCTGCGAATGCACACATGCTGCTGTCCCTGGGGCCCCAGTAAGTAGCGCTGTGACTATGCGTGCTCATCATTGACACTATACATAATGACACACACATAGGGGCTGATCTATGAAACCTACCACGCACAAGCAGCATGGGCTAATACTAGCGAGTGCAAGCTACATGCGTTCCTGTCAGTGTAGCGTGCCGTGCACTCTTAAGACAAGAGACAAGACAAGACAAATAACATTTATATTGCGCTTTTCTCCTTGCGGACTCAAAGCGCCAGAGCAGAGCAGCAGCCACTAGGGCGCGCTCTATTGGCAGTAGCAGTGTAAGGGAGACTTGCCAAAGGTCTCCTACTGAATTAGTGCTGGCTTACTGAACAGGCAGAGCCGAGATTCGAACCCTGGTCGCCTGTGTCAGAGGCAGAGCCCTTAACCATTACACCATCAGCCATCTTAACTTAAAGAGAAGCTCCAACCAAGAAATTAACTTTATCCCAATCAGTAGCTGATACCCCCTTTTACATGAGAAATCTATTCCTTTTCACAAAGAGACCATCAGGGGGCGCTGTATGACTGATATTGTGGTGAAACCCCTCCCACAAGAAACTCTGAGTATGTACTCCTGGTAGTTTCCTGTCTGTGAACCTTGTTGCACTGTGGGAAATAGCTGTTTACAGCTGTTTCCAACTGCCAAAACAGCATGCAGCAGCTACATCACCTGCCAACAGTAAAAATGTCACCATGTAATAAATGTCAGAATGTAAATCAGGGATTTAAAAGATTTTACAATGGGCAAACACTGACCAAATCATTTATACATAATTATTGTAAAAATGAAGCACTTTTTTGTTACATTATTTTCACTGGAGTTCCTCTTTAAACGTTCTTCCTACTGCTGAGCTGTGCTGGTAGCTGGTAGTGTGACCGCGATACTTGGCTAACGCAGCAGCTACTATGTTAATTAACTATGCAGCGTATTAGCACAGTGAAGCACTCTCACTCACCTCTTCAGCCCAGGGCCGGGCCGAGGCATAGGCTCAGGGCGCAGTGTAGGAGGGGGCGCACAATTGATTCAGCTGTCATTCCTAATTGTGTTTTAAGCAGAAAGAAATAAGAAAAGGGGATACATAGCAGTGACTGCAAGCCAGATAACTAGATATTAAGGTGTTGGGGAGTTTGTGGGCCCTGTGGCCCTCTTAGTCTAATAGCAATCAGTGTGTGACAGCTGGGGTGGGAGGGATGGAGGGGCGCATTTTGGTGTCTCAGCCTTGGGTGCTGGAGGACCTTGTCCCAGCTCTGCTTCAGCCTCTGTGCTTCCATCATCTCCCAGTGCCTGCAGTGACCCAGCAGCATGTGTGTATCACATACACTGCCAGTTCACAGGGTCACTATGGAAGATGATGGCAGCACAGACGAAGGTGCAGTTTGCTATGCTAATACTCTGCATGGGGCCCCGGGAAGAGCAGCATTGGCAGTCTCACCCACCAGGCAAGTATAGGCGGTTGCCTGGGGCGCCATGAGGTGGTGAGGCGCATTCCCCCGCCTCTGCTACCGTGACCATGTTTTTTGTTTTTTTTTTATATTATATTACCTCCCGACTCAGTCCCCGATGCTCGGCATGCTACCATGTGCTCAGCAGTGCCTCCACCTCCACTTCTCCCCAGCCAATAGAGCAATAAATACTGCTCTTCTCTGCCAGGCTCCTTCTTTAAAGCCGTGCCCCTTCTTCTCAGTAGCCACACAGGTAAAGTGTTTACCTCGTGTGGCCCAGCCTTTAACTCCGCCCCACGCCAGTCAAACCAGGAGCCAGCGGCCAGCCAGCTTATGCCCCCGACAGTCTGACCCCCCACCTGTGTCACTGGCTGCACACAGACACTGGAGCGAGATAGCCAGGGGACAGATGCTGTCACAGAGAGAAGAATGTGATGTGTCCGTGTTGGAGCCCCACCCCCGCACAAGACAGCAACACAGCCCGGGAGAAGGGAAGTTTCTGCTCCAGAGTAGTGATGGGAATTCCAGCTTTTTTCAGAGAATCGGCTCTTCTGAATCGGCTCCCATTAAAGAGACGGCTCTTACGGCTCTGAATCGGCTCTTCATTAAATATCACTAAACACCACTCAGAATCGGAGTAAAAGCCCCGCCCCCGTCTCCATGACAATTCCAGACTGCTTCTCTGACTGGGGCAATCCCTCCTTCTACTGCTCTGCTCCGCCCCATACACTCCTACAAGCTGCAAGAGGAGGACTACATCTCCCAACATGCCTCAGCGCCCTTTATTGCAGAGCAAAGCAGAGCTCTGTGGGGCGGCTGAGGCATCGGCTCTTTCAAAACTGAGAACCGGCTCTTGTCGTTCGCAGCGCTCGTTCGCGAACGACCCATCACTACTCCAGAGATGATAAGCTGCATGCACAGGCAGAAGAGAAGGTATGCAGGCAGGCTGCTAAGAACACTTCCTGTCCTGTGTGCAGACTCCCAGTACTGTTATAACTGCTAGAATGTGCCCTGCTCTTTTGATAATAGAGTTTTCTTTGAAAGCTGGTTAGGCTGTAGTAGGGATGAGCGTAATGACCTAATTACGAATTTCCGAAATTTCGCGAAATTACTACAATTACGATTTTAGCAGTAATCGAAATTTCGTAATTTTCGCAAATTACGCAAATTTTCGTAATTACGAAATTTAGTATTTTAAAGTTTGCAAAGGTTTCTATCCCTCTAGATGCCTTCGTAATCGAAATTTCACTCCCGTAATGACGAATTTCGTGTCTTCAACCGAAATTTTACTGTTTCAGGTTTGTAAGGGTTTCTATCCCTCTAGATGCCTAAAATGAATAGCACAGCCAGCCTCCTCCTCCTCCTCCTCCTCCTCCTCCTCCTCCTCCTCCTCCTCCTCCTCCCTCTCTCCCTCTCTCCCTCTCTCCCTCTCTCCCTCTCTCCCTCTCTCTCTCTCTCTCCCCAGAGATCTGTAGTATTTCAAAACCATACTCACATTCATGACATGTCCAGGGATCAAACCCAGGCCAACCACATGGAAGACAGCTATGCTCACCACCATACCACCAAACACACACTAAATAGACTGCTAACCTAAATCTTACTTGTAGACAGTCATATGAGACACATGCTGGGTGCAGGGCTTTGTGATTGGACCATGCGATAGAGTGAGGTGCAAAAATGAAATCATGCCTAGCAGAGGATGGTTTCACAGTGCTAAATGCTAGGCTGGCTGTGGTGCAATTGGTTAGTGTGTCTGGCTGGTAACAGCAAGGTTACAGGTTCAATTCCATCCAGGCATGTCTTTTCCTTTTGCGTTCAACAGTTGTCCAAACAGAGCCAACAGAGCCCCAGATAGCCATGTAGAGTTAGGTCACAGCTAGCCTGGCTGTGGTGCAATTGGTTAGTGCGTCTGGCTAGTAACAGCAAGGTTACAGGTTCGATTCCATCCAGGCATGTCTTTTCCTTTTGCGTTCAACAGTTGTCCAAACAGAGTCAACAGAGCCCCAGATAGCCATGTAGAGTTAGGTCACTGCTAGCCTGGCTGTGGTGCAATTGGTTAGTGCGTCTGGCTGGTAACAGCAAGGTTACAGGTTCGATTCCATCCAGGCATGTCTTTTCCTTTTGCGTTCAACAGTTGTCCAAACAGAGCCAACAGAGCCCCAGATAGCCATGTAGAGTTAGGTCACAGCTAGCCTGGCTGTGGTGCAATTGGTTAGTGCGTCTGGCTGGTAACAGCAAGGTTACAGGTTCGATTCCATCCAGGCATGTCTTTTCCTTTTGCGTTCAACAGTTGTCCAAACAGAGCCAACAGAGCCCCAGATAGCCATGTAGAGTTAGGTCACAGCTAGCCTGGCTGTGGTGCAATTGGTTAGTGTGTCTGGCTGGTAACAGCAAGGTTTGATTCCATCCAGGCATGTCTTTTCCTTTTGCGTGCGCGCGCTGCGCCATTGAACCCCATGGGGTATTTTGCGTGCGTAAAACTTTACGCATGCAAAACTTTGTGCTCGGTGTTTGGACAACTGTTGAACTCAAAAGGAAAAGACATGCCTGGATGGAATCGAACCTGTAACCTTGCTGTTACCAGCCAGACACACTAACCAATTGCACCACAGCCAGGCTAGCTGTGACCTAACTCTACATGGCTATCTGGGGCTCTGTTGGCTCTGTTTGGACAACTGTTGAACGCAAAAGGAAAAGACATGCCTGGATGGAATCGAACCTGTAACCTTGCTGTTACCAGCCAGACGCACTAACCAATTGCACCACAGCCAGCCTAGCATTTAGCATTGTGAAACCATCCTCTGCTAGGCATGATTTCATTTTTGCACCTCACTCTATCGCATGGTCCATGGTCCAATCACAAAGCCCTGCACCCAGCATGTGTCTCATATGACTGTCTACAAGTAAGATTTAGGTTAGCAGTCTATTTAGTGTGTGTTTGGTGGTATGGTGGTGAGCATAGCTGTCTTCCATGTGGTTGGCCTGGGTTTGATCCCTGGACATGTCATGAATGTGAGTATGGTTTTGAAATACTACAGATCTCTGGGGAGAGAGAGAGAGAGAGAGAGAGAGAGAGAGAGAGAGAGAGAGAGAGAGAGAGAGAGAGAGAGAGAGAGAGAGAGAGAGAGAGAAGGAGGAGGAGGAGGAGGAGGGGCGGCTGGCTGGCTGGCTGGCTGGCTGGCTGGCTGGCTGTGCTATTCATTTTAAGCATCTAGAGGGATAGAAACCCTTACAAACCTGAAACAGTAAAATTTCGGTTGGAGACACGAAATTCGTCATTACGGGAGTGAAATTTCGATTACGAAATTGTAAATTACGATTTGAAAATTAATTACGAAATTACGAATTTGGGTCGTAATGTTAAATTTCGCATTCGTAATAAAAGCAGTTCGAAATTTCGAAAATTTCGGCTCATCTCTCTGCTCCTCTGCCCCCTCTTCCATCTTATGCTGTCTTTACCCCTCTCTGTTCCTCTGCACTCTCTTCCATCTTATGCTGTCTCTCCCTCTCCCCTCTGTTTCTCTGCACCCTCTTCCATCTTATGCTGTCTATCCCTCCCCCTCTCTGTTCCTCTACCCCCCTCTTACATCTTATGCTGCCTCTCCCTCTCTACTCTTTCCCTCTGCTCGGATTACGTGTATTTTCTGGTGAAACGCTTCCGCATTACGATTATTTTCTGACAACGCTGCCCCATTACGATTATTTTCTGGTGAAACGCTGCTGCCCTATGATTAATTTCTGGTGAAATGCTGCTGCAATAAGTGTATTTTCTGGTGAAACGCTGCCACCTTACGAATATTTTCCGGTGAACTGCTGCTGCAATAAGTGTATTTTCTGGTGAAACACTGCCACATTACGATAATTTTCTGGTGAATTACGATTCTGAATTACGATAATTACTATTATTTTCTGATGAAACACTGCCGCATTATGATTATTTTCTGGTGAAACGATGCTGCACTATGATTATTTTCCTGGGGGGAGGGGCTTGAGAGGGGGGGGCACCACAGGTTTTCTCGCCTGGAGTGACAAAATGACTAGAGGCACCCCTGATTGGCAGGGAGACACCTGGAAGAGCAGCAATAATTGATGAATTTTGATTTCATGCTGAAATCTATTAAAAAGCAATGTGCAGTATCTAGCAATGATAGATCCCTCCCTGATTAGATGGCGATCAGAGAGGGATCTGTCACATCAGGAGAAAGTCTGCCAGTGTATGGCAGGCTTTAGCTGGCCTCACAGTACTCTCCTGCTGAGATTCTGAGGGTTGCTTTGAGTATGCATATGTAGTTCACACCTTGCAATAGAGATCCAACAATCAAGAGAGGATAGTCTGGAGCTTTTCTATTACTGCCCTGAAATTCCTTTCAACAGCCAAATGTAACTAATAATCCAGAGTTAACCATGCTGTGTATGAGTCCAAAAGTTTTTTGGTATTACCAGGCCCGTTTTTAGCGCCGTGCGGCCCGTGCCGCCGCCCGGGGCGCTGTTGGGAGGTGGGCGCTGAAATGGAGGGGGGAGCCGGAGCCGCTGGGAGGACAGCCCGACCTCTCCCTCCCTCTCCCCGGGCCGCCCTCCGTGCTCCCCCCTCAGATGCAGAGCGCAGCAGCAGCAGCCAGGGAGGAAGCGCTGTAAACAACATACCTCCCTGCGTTCCAAGCGCTGCTCTCTCGCCGCCGGTCTCTTCCTCTCTGCCGCCTATACGATGATGCACACACTAGTTCCGGCTAACAGGAACCAGCGTGTGCATCATCGTATAGGCGGCAGAGAGGAAGAGACCGGCGGCGAGAGAGCAGCGCTTGGAACGCAGGGAGGTATGTTGTTTACAGCGCTTCCTCCCTGGCTGCTGCTGCTGCTGCGCTCTGCATCTGAGGGGGGAGCACGGAGGGCGGCCCGGGGAGAGGGAGGGAGAGGTCGGGTTGCCCTCCCCGCGGCTCCGGCTCCCCCCTCCATTATGGGGGACAGCTACCTATCTAACCTACCCTGGGGGGCACCTACCTGATCTAACCTACGCTGGGGGGCACCTACCTACCTATCTATCCTATACTGTGGGGCACCTACCTAATCTAACCTACCCTGGGGGGGCACCTACCTAATGTAACCTACCCTGGGGGGCACCTACCTAATGTAACCTACCCTGGGGGGCACAAACCTAATCTAACCTACACTGGGGGGCACCTACCTAATCTAACCTACGCTGGGGGGCACCTACCTATCTAACCTACACTGGGGGGCACCTACCTAATCTAACCTACACTGGGGGCACCTACCTAATCTAACCTACACTGGGGGGTACCTACTTAATCTAACCTACGCTGGGGGGCAGCTACCTATCTAACCAACACTGTGGGGCAGCTACCTATCTAACCTATACTGGGGGGCAGCTACCTAATCTAACCTACCCTGGGGGGCACCTACCTAATGTAACCTACCCTGGGGGGCACCTACCTAATGTAACCTACCCTGGGGGGCACCAACCTAATCTAACCTACACTGGGGGGCACCTACCTAATCTAACCTACGCTGGGGGGCACCTACCTATCTAACCTACACTGGGGGGCACCTACCTAATCTGACCTACACTGGGGGGCACCTACCTAATCTAACCTACACTGGGGGGCACCTACTTAATCTAACCTACGCTGGGGGGCAGGTACCTAATCTAACCTATACTGGGGGGCAGCTACCTAATCTAACCTACACTGGGGGGCACCTACCTAATCTAACCTACACTGGGGGGCACCTACTTAATCTAACCTACGCTGGGGGCAGCTACCTAATCTAACCTATACTGGGGGGCAGCTACCTAATCTAACGTATGCTGGGGGGCAGCTACCTAATCTAACCTATACTGGGGGCAGCTACCTAATCTCACCTACGCTGGGGGGCACCTACCTATCTAACCTATACTGGGGGGAACCTACCTAATCTAACCTACACTGGGGGGCACCTACCTAATCTAACCTACACTGGGGGGCACCTACTTAATCTAACCTACACTGGGGTGCACCTACTTAATCTAACCTACGCTGGGGGGCAGCTACCTAATCTAACCTATACTGGGGAGCAGCTACCTAATCTAACCTATACTGGGGGGCACCTACCTAATCTAACCTATACTGGGGGGCAGCTACCCATCTAACCTATACTGGGGGGAACCTACCTATCTAACCTATGCTGGGGGCAACTATTCTGGCTACCTATATTAGAGGCACCCACCTAGCTAACCTGTACTGGGGCACCTACCTAACTAACTTATACCGGGGGCGCCTGCCTATCTAACCTATACTGGGGGCAACTATACTAGCTACCTATACTGGAGGCACCTACCTGGCTAACCTATAGCGGGGGCAACTATACTGGCTCACCTATGCCTGGCTACCTATACTGGGATACCTATTCTTGGCTACCTATACTGGGGGGACCTATACTAAGTGCAACTAGACCTGGCTAACCTATACTGCGGGCACCCATACCTTGCTTGGGGGGGGGGGGCGCAATTTTTACACACTCGCCCTGGGTGCATTTTAGCCTAGAAACTGCACTGGGTATTACCGTATCTAGTTTTAATTGTATTTTCAAGGATATACTGTAAGTAAAATTACTTTACCTACTAATTGTTATAACTCTAGCTTGCACTAGAGGGAGACAGTTAACCACAAATTCAAAGAAAATTCTAATATGAAAGGCAAACTGTTGCAAAAACATTTTCCATTTGAAATATCTAAATTGAGTTTCTCCAAAACTACAGGTCTTTTTGAAAAAATAAACTGCCTTGTTACCCCTGTTCTCCTTAACCACTTGAGGACCGCAGTGTAAAACCCCCTTAAAGACCAGGCCATTTTTTACAATTCAGACCACTGCAGCTACAACGGTTTATTGCTCGGTCATACAACTTACCACCCAAACAAATTTTACCTCCTTTTCTTCTCACCAATACAGCTTTCTTTTGGTGCTATTTGCTTGCTGCTGCGATTTTTTGTTTTTATTATATTCATAAAAAAAGACAGGAATTTTCAACGTTCTGTGGTAACATTTTTTAAATAAAGTAAAATTTCTATACAAGTTTGTGTTTAAATGTATTGTGCTACATGTCTTTAATTAAAAAAAAATCCAATAAGTTTATATTTATTTGTTTGGGTAAAAGTTGTAGAGTTTCAAAACTATGGTACAAAAAAGTGAATTTGCGCCGTTTGAAGCAGATGTGACTTTTCTGAGAACTTGTCACAAGTTAAAGAGTCCCGTTACCGGCGTCACCCGGGGGGCGGAGGAGGCTAAAGGAGAGGAGCCAGGAGGATGCCGCGGGACTTCGCCGCCTACGGTGAACTGGAAGAAGCCCCAGGTAAGTGTATTCTTTAAAATTCGGGCATTCCTTGGAGTCCCTATAATGGAAAATGACACTTTGTGAGGGAAAAAAAAAACAAAAAAATCAATTTCCACTAACTTGTGACAAAAAATAAAATCTTTTATGAACTCACCATACCCCTCACAGAATACCTTGGGGTGTCTTCTTTCCAAAATGGGGTCACTTGTGCGGTTCCTATACTGCCCTGGCATTTTAGGGGCCCTAAACCGTGAGTAGTCTGGAATCCAAATAAGTAGAACTGACCTGTGAAATCCTAAAGGTAGGTATTGGACTTCGGGCCCTTTTGCACAGCTAGGCTGCAAAAAAAGTGTCACACATGCAGTATCGCTATACTCAGGAGAAGTAGTATAATGTGCTTTGTGGTGTCTTTTATGACCACCACCCTCATAGACCACCTGTCATCCAAATTTGCAGATGCTTACACCCCTGAACAGAAGATCTGCATAGACGAGTCCCTGATACATTTTACCGGGCGCCTTGGCATTAAGCAGTACATCCCAAGCAAGCGCGCCCAGTATGGGGTCAAGCTGTATAAGCTCTGTGAAAGGGCCACAGGCTATACATATCGTATTAGGGTCTATGAGGAAAAAGACTCAAAATTGCAGCCAGTCGGATGCCCTGACTACCTGGGGTGCAGGGGCAAGATTGTGTGGGACTTGGTGTCACCCTTATTCCAGAAGGGGTACCATTTATATGTGGACAACTACTACACAAGTGTGGCCCTCTATCAGCATTTACAGGGACGTTTACCTTCTGTCCACTATTCACGCAGACATGACAGTCCAAATTCCATGAGCAACTGAGGTTGTTGAAAAACCCCTCGCAGTCCACGACTATAACCTTAACATGGGAGGGGTGGACTTCAGCAACCAGATGTTGGCTCCCTATTTGGTTTCCCGCAGAACCAGATGCTAGTATAAGAAAGTGTCTGTTTATTTGATTGAACTTGCAACTTACAACAGTTTTGTTCTCTACAGGCTGCGAGAACAGGATCCTTCCTTCAATTTCAGGAAGAAATCGTTTCGGAATTCCTGTATCCAGGAGGAGCCGTGGCCCAACCCCAAAATGTAGTTAGCCGGCAACATGAAAGACACTACCCCATCCAGGTACCCCATCTCACCGTACCCCAAGAAAACGTTGTCGTATCTGCAGCAGGGCTGGAATAAGGCATGACACCACTTTTTATTATCCCTACTTTCCTGGCCAGCCTGCCCTATGCATAGGGGAGTGTTTCGAGAAGTACCACGAGCAGGTACGCTATTAGAGTAGGGAACGCAAGACACAGTAGTAGGCACACAAAGGTCTCTCAAGGCTCTTTCACACTGGAGCGATGGGTTGCCTAGCAAAAGTCCCATTTTGATGTCCCCAATACGCCGGAAGTGGGTGACTTAACGCTAGTGCATACCTACGCTACTGCGCGGTTCCTGCCATGCTGGTGCTCACCACTTCACCAGGGTCTACAGCAGTAATGGTTTCAAGTCCAGGATGTGCTGCGCTGCTGGTGTATGCCTCACCATGAAAACCTGGATCAGCGCTAGCACCACTCCGCTGCCCTTGAAGTTGATCCTGCGCCACCTGCGGTCCACTAATATGGGGTCGGGTATGCCTGGCGCTAGCAAGGACCTCAACCTCATCATCAAAACTATCGGTCAGAGAGCCACTGCTATCTACAGGTTCGTATTCTGAGCCGGATGATTCGTCGGATGAGACGTCCCAATCACTCTCACCCGACTCGGCCTGAATCCTGTAGGCCTCTTGCAGGGAATACCCCCTTTCTTGCCATTTTGGCCTGCTAAATTTAGGGGGCATTTCTCTGAGACTACCCAGGAAAGAGAGCACACCTACCTAGCAAAAAGGAGTGCTTGTGAAGTAAAAAGCTGCGGTCGCTCAGTGTTATAAAAAAAAAAAATCAAAACTGATCAGTAGAGTGCCACAGCTATTGTGTTGTGTTTTTGCAGTGATCAGAAAACAAAATTTCTTTCACTGTGGTGGGGTGGGCTGAACGCAAGTGGGGCCGAACAATCAGGCCTGATCAGGCACACACTGCATTTTTAGTGGAGCCTACTCTAAGGTGACCCTAATGTACTTTTCCAGTAGGTAGAGAGATGAAGCCGGCACCATCAGTAGTATTAATGCTCTTTTAATGGATGAAAAACATGCTGACAGTCAATATGCGACGTTTCAAGGCCCGCAGCCTCTTTCTCAAGCTGGACTGTGCATGACAAAATGTACAATGTATAATCAGCTTTATATACTCACAACATGTATTCAAGGCAGCCAATCTGGTTTGCGCACACAAACAACAACCAATAGGAACAGGTCCTACCTAGTGGACCTGATAGAGAACTCTGTTGCTGCCTACCTGATAGGGACGTTTGAAGTGGTGTCCCTCCCCTCCAACATAACGCCTATCTCCGCAAGAGCAGGATCGCTTCATATTGCCGGGCTGTTGCGCGGAAGTCCGTTCCCATAGGCCACGCCCCCGGCGGACCACATGGGGAACCTGCCGCACTACGTAGAGGAGAAGGCGGCGGCATGCCGCCCACTCCCCTTCTGCCCGGCAACTTGTGACGCGAGCGGGAGAACCCGCTCATTCGTCACAGGAATGTAAATAAGGAAGCGCGCTGTCTGCTCCTGACAGAGAGCCAAGCGTGGGTCCGTGGCCTAGCAACGGACCTCTTGCGTGCTGTGCCATATATTACAATACATATAAATGGTGCTATCTATCCATCGAGGCAAACAACAGATCCATTAGTATATATAGTGACCCACATTAAGGGCAACTTCCTACTTATAGATTATGGTGTCAGTAATTGAATGTCAGGACTATAGAAAGGGGATACGGCAAACGCAGGGACCAGGAGGAAAAACCGGGAGGAAAAAGGAAGACAAACAGACGTCATCATGAGGAGGAAAGAGAGAGAGAGGAGGACATGCGCCGGACAGGATACCCACCGCTTCTATACAACTAAAAATAGATACAGTAATAATAATGATAATGATAATTAATAGAGGAGGCTGGACAGCATGGAACGGGGGAACCATCAAATAAAGGGTACAAGATCTAATTCTCTATTCAAACCCCTAGGTTCCATGGTGTCCAGTCTCTTGATCCAATGGGCCTCCCTCCACAGCAGCCTCCTCTCCCTATCTCCCCCCCTCCTCAACGGCAGAACCTGCTCTATAATTTGGAATTTAAGTTGGCTAACGTGATGATTTGCTGCCACAAAATGGTAGGGGACAGCCTGATCAACCAGTTTTTCTCTTATAGCATACTTATGTGAAGATAACCTTTTCTTCAATTTTTGCGTGGTCTGACCAACGTATAATAGTCCACAAGGACACTTCAGAATATAGACCACATATGCGGTATCACAAGTAAAGTAGCCATTGATCCTAAATTGTCTTCCCGTGTGTGGGTGGCTAATAAATTCTCCCCTAGTCACCGAGCTACAGTGCACACAGTTGAGGCATGGGAAAGTTCCCTTTCTAATTGAATCAGATCTGCCCCCTTCAGCGTGTCCCATATCTGCATGGACCAAACGGTCTCTTAAGTTTGGTGCTCTTTTGTAAGACACCAATGGGGGACGCTGAAAAAAGGGTATTTCTGGGAAACTATCGGTCAAAAGATACCAATGTCTCCTAATGATTTTGGAGATATCCTCACTCTGTGTACTGTATCTCGTGACACAGGGGACGCGGTCCCCTGTATTTCTGTTTCGTCTACGTCTCCCCTCCAAACCTTGATATAGTCTATCATGTGCTGTTTGTAGGACCTCAGTGGGATAACCGCGATTAAGAAATCTACCAGTCATCTGTGATATCCTCTGCTGTCTGGTCATCTCGTCGTCAACTATCATCTGTACCCGTCGTAGTTGTCCAATGGGTATGGCTTTTCTGGTCATATCGGGGTGGAAACTCCCGTAGTGTAGGAGTGAGTTAACGTCAGTAGGTTTGATATAGATGTCCGTCACTAGTCTGTCTCCCTGTCGCTGTACTAGTGTGTCCAAAAAATTAATTTCTTGTTCAGAACAATGGATTGTTAGACGTATGTCAGTACATCTCATCATTAGCTCAGCTATAAAGGCTTCAAGGGTCGAGTGTGGCCCCGCCCACACGCAAAAAACATCATCGATATAGCGATACCACATTTTAGCATGTGTCTGAAAGAGAATATTAGTGTATACATACATATCTTCGTATACTCCCATGAAGATGTTAGCGTAGGGCGGGGCCACATTCGACCCCATCGCCGTGCCTTTCCTCTGTAAATAATACCTGTGTTCAAAACGAAAATAGTTAAAGGTTAAAACAATTTCTAATAGTCTACAAACAAAATCAACTTGCTGTTTAGAAAAATCAGAGGAAGTCTCCAACACATAGCGAACAGCCTCTATACCCCCATCGTGTGGGATGGAGGTATAGAGGCTCTCCACATCAAGTGTAACAAGCAGAAATGGACCCTCCAATGGGGGGGTGTTACATAGAATGTTAAGAAACATCTGAGTGTCTCTCAAATAGGATTTTAGGGCTACTACAAAAGGACTCAGTATTTTCTCCAGATATTTTGCTATAGGTGCAAAGACAGAGTCTATTCCAGCCACTATAGGTCTACCAGGGGGATTGACTAGACTTTTGTGGATCTTGGGACATATGTAAAGAACAGGAGTAATGGGAAAATCCTGAACAAGGTATTTAGCAAGTTTGTCATCTACTATGTCGGCTGTCCTAGCAGCAGACACAATAGACGCTATCTTGGCTTGAATCTCAGGGAGGGGATCCCTCTCTAAGGGCTGGTAAGTTGATGTGTCCGAGATCTGTCGTAGTATTTCCTGGCGATAGGCAGGGGTATCCATGATGACGATGGCCCCGCCTTTATCGGCGGGCTTAATAGTTATTGCTGTGTTTTCTGCCAATTGTCTAATGGCCAATCTCTCCTGTGTCGAAATGTTGTTACGACATTTGAGGCCGGACATGTTGGATCTTCTCAATACAGAGTCTATCTCTTCTTGCACCTTTTTAGTGTATATGTCTATAATCTGACATGATGGTGGTTGGAAGTTGCTCTTTAGCCGTAAGCCACTATCCTTCAGTCTGAGTATATCGCCAGTTTCTTCATTGTCTGATGTTCCAAATGGGCGTGGTATGGAGAAAAAGTACTTGAGTCTAATTGCACGAAAGAATCTCTGTAGGTCCACATCTATCTCCAATGGATCTGGTATGTGTGTTGGAGAAAATGAAAGTCCTCGATTAAGAACCGACAACTGAGGACCAGACAACACGACAGCAGAGAGGTTAACGACTATATTCTCCTGCTTACAGGTCGTGGTTGGCGTGATCGCAGGCCCCCTTTTATGCCTCCTTCGCCTGCGTCCGCCCCTCCGCTTCCGTCCTGACTGGACATCTGATCTGAGAGGCCCTCCTGAGATGACGTCAGGGGTAAATCCGACGACTCCTGTGGATTACCATATGGGCGTGGTCTAGCGCCACCTCGTCCCCCCTGTCTCGGTCTACGGGGTGCCCGAGGTCTCTGTGTAGGTCTCTGCCACTGGTATACGTATCCTAGTTTGTAATCATTCTCATCTCTGTGAAATTTATCACGTTTGATTGCTTCAATTTGACTCTGATGTGTCTCAAGCATATTAAACAGTTCTGTGGAAAAGAGTTCATACGCCTCATAGCTGATGAGTGCTTTTAGTTTTTCCTTGAGTTGGATACGTTGAGTCTCAAGTCTGGGGAGTTCCTCCTGAATCTTTTGAATTGTAAGGGTCATGGAGTCAAAGGCAGCTTTGTTCCATATTTGACTCCACTTTTGGCAGAACGGTTGGTCGGTCGGAAACATAATGGGGGCCACATGGGATCTCATCCCTCTTGGAATTCTCTGTTGGCGATGGTATTCTGCCAAAGTTTTGGCATGCAGCTCCAATGTGATATGGGTCTTTGCTGCTTTAATAATCTGTTTTCGTAGCATCTTATCGTCTGCTTTGCTAAGAAAAGCAACCTCAGTGGATACTTGAGCCATGATTCTGGTTGTTTCTTCTGGCGTATATGAAAAAGTGGGGGAATCCACATCTCGGTCCTCCATGTTGTTCAGAACAGAGGGTGCACACACCTGATGTGTTGAAACGCAATCTTGTATTTGTGGGTGGTGGAGCACTCCTCTAGAAGATCAAGCTTGATGTGCCACGGCGTTTCTGGCAACACTCCAGAATCTTGAGCAGTAGGTAGAGAGATGAAGCCGGCACCATCAGTAGTATTAATGCTCTTTTAATGGATGAAAAACATGCTGACAGTCAATATGCGACGTTTCAAGGCCCGCAGCCTCTTTCTCAAGCTGGACTGTGCATGACAAAATGTACAATGTATAATCAGCTTTATATACTCACAACATGTATTCAAGGCAGCCAATCTGGTTTGCGCACACAAACAACAACCAATAGGAACAGGTCCTACCTAGTGGACCTGATAGAGAACTCTGTTGCTGCCTACCTGATAGGGACGTTTGAAGTGGTGTCCCTCCCCTCCAACATAACGCCTATCTCCGCAAGAGCAGGATCGCTTCATATTGCCGGGCTGTTGCGCGGAAGTCCGTTCCCATAGGCCACGCCCCCGGCGGACCACATGGGGAACCTGCCATGGGGAACCTGTTTATCAGGCTGTCCCCTACCATTTTGTGGCAGCAAATCATCACGTTAGCCAACTTAAATTCCAAATTATAGAGCAGGTTCTGCCGTTGAGGAGGGGGGGAGATAGGGAGAGGAGGCTGCTGTGGAGGGAGGCCCATTGGATCAAGAGACTGGACACCATGGAACCTAGGGGTTTGAATAGAGAATTAGATCTTGTACCCTTTATTTGATGGTTCCCCCGTTCCATGCTGTCCAGCCTCCTCTATTAATTATCATTATCATTATTATTACTGTATCTATTTTTAGTTGTATAGAAGCGGTGGGTATCCTGTCCGGCGCATGTCCTCCTCTCTCTCTCTTTCCTCCTCATGATGACTTCTAGTGTCTGTTTGTCTTCCTTTTTCCTCCCGGTTTTTCCTCCTGGTCCCTGCGTTTGCCGTATCCCCTTTCTATAGTCCTGACATTCAATTACTGACACCATAATCTATAAGTAGGAAGTTGCCCTTAATGTGGGTCACTATATATACTAATGGATCTGTTGTTTGCCTCGATGGATAGATAGCACCATTTATATGTATTGTAATATATGGCACAGCACGCAAGAGGTCCGTTGCTAGGCCACGGACCCACGCTTGGCTCTCTGTCAGGAGCAGACAGCGCGCTTCCTTATTTACATTCCTGTGACGAATGAGCGGGTTCTCCCGCTCGCGTCACAAGTTGCCGGGCAGAAGGGGAGTGGGCGGCATGCCGCCGCCTTCTCCTCTACGTAGTGTGGCAGGTTCCCCATGTGGTCCGCCGGGGGCGTGGCCTATGGGAACGGACTTCCGCGCAACAGCCCGGCAATATGAAGCGATCCTGCTCTTGCGGAGATAGGCGTTATGTTGGAGGGGAGGGACACCACTTCAAACGTCCCTATCAGGTAGGCAGCAACAGAGTTCTCTATCAGGTCCACTAGGTAGGACCTGTTCCTATTGGTTGTTGTTTGTGTGCGCAAACCAGATTGGCTGCCTTGAATACATGTTGTGAGTATATAAAGCTGATTATACATTGTACATTTTGTCATGCACAGTCCAGCTTGAGAAAGAGGCTGCGGGCCTTGAAACGTCGCATATTGACTGTCAGCATGTTTTTCATCCATTAAAAGAGCATTAATACTACTGATGGTGCCGGCTTCATCTCTCTACCTACTGCTCAAGATTCTGGAGTGTTGCCAGAAACGCCGTGGCACATCAAGCTTGATCTTCTAGAGGAGTGCTCCACCACCCACAAATACCTAATGTACTTTTCCTGGACAGAAATGGCGGCATACTCCTGGGTTCAACTCCTCCCCCTGAACCCTGATGGACAGATCTTTTTTGAATAAATTAAAAGAACCCGCCCCCCCCTGCCATTCTCTTTTTTTCTGTCCTCGATGGACAAGGTCTTTTGTTTTTGGGTGTCCGTTTTTGTTTGTCTATAGGCGCCCTATTACCTTCTTTTTTTTTTTTTTTTTTCTTCTCTTCAGCAGGTTCAGCCTCTCCTGCTCTGCGAGCATTGCGCTGCCTAAATGGCGGTTAAACATGCGCCCTACCTAGTTCTCATGCGGAGGCATTATGGATTCCTTCCGCCCTATTCTTTCTCCCTTCTTCCTCCAATGGCCGAGATCCCGCGAGACTTCGCGTGCCCATTCTGATTGGCCGGCGGCTCCACTGACGTCATCCCCGGCCGGCGCAGCATATCTGGGAAAACGCGCCAGACGCCAGAGCGGTCACAGCTGATTCAGAGGTGCTGTAGCTCTGGTGTCGGCGCAGGCAGAGCGGAATCGTCCTGGGCAGCTGGCGTCCTCCTGAGGTCTGAGCGAGGGAATTCGCTTCCCTATTGGGTCGCAGCTCAAAAATCTTCCAGAGAGGTATGAGGAAAACTTTACTTTTTATGGATGTCATATTGTATATTGCGCTATTGCAAGCCTAGGGGATTTCATTTTAGGATTGTTTTCTGACAGGTCTTATTCTAAAGGGAATCCATGGATAATGAGGATTCAGTGCCTATGGAGGAGGGGAGAGAGGAGAGGTAACTGATGTCTAAATGACATCATTTTGTGCCTTCCCACATACTGGGTGTTCAAACTTGCATCATTTTCATCACTAGGTGAAGGGCTTATTTATAAAAGAGTGCTACCTCTCTAACAAGACGCGGATGTTTTTAGTGGAACATATATATTTTTTGCTTATGTCTCCACAGTCCGCCAGAGGGAGAAGGGGAGAGTACAGTGTCTAAAAGTCACAGATCCTCGTCCCAAGCGAGATCCCGCTCGAGGTCAAGACATACAAAGTCAACTGACCATCGTTCCTCGCAAGATGCAGGGCCATCTAAGAAGGACTCTTCTAAGGAGCATAAAAAGTCTTCTAAAAAGAGGAAGAACCATTCACCTCACAGAGACTCTCCAAGGCGATATTCCTCTAACAGAAGAGATAGATCACCTGAGAGACATTATTATTACTATAGTAATTCTCGCAGAAGTAGATCTCCTAGGAGGAGACGTGACTCTAGGGATAATTATTATTCTCCTGACAGGAGATATAGATCTCAAAGATCAGAGAGATACTATTCTCCTGAGCATTCAAGGCAGCAATTGACTACGGATCTCAGGCATCAGCAACCAGCTAAGTCTTTATGCTGGTATTGTGCTCAGCCAGCATTACCTGATAAAATGGTATGTGAAGCTTGTTTCGCAGAGCTGGGGAGAGACAAGGAAACCGATAATCAGCAGGTCATGTCGTTTATTCAGCAGGCTGTTCAAGAGACCTTTAATAAAATCACTAGTCAACCTATATCGCAGGCCCAACCAGGTACATCAGAGGAAGCTCAGCAGGATAACGCAGCACCTCTAGGATTTGATTTCGCCATTGTACCAGCATTTGTAACAGCAATTAAGGAAGCAATTGCATGGGAAGATGATAAAGAGTCAAGTAAAACTCCGGATAAATACTATCCGCATCTTAATAAGCAACCGACTAATTTCCCATTAATGGGGGTCATCAAGGACATCTTCCTCGGAGAATGGAGTAAAATAGACCAAAAGCCCTCTCTTGCAAACCGATTCTCCAAGCTGTATCCACTAAGCCCTGAGGACGCTAAGATGATGGATGCAGCCCCAGTGGTGGATGCCTCCATAATGCGTCTAGCCCGACATGTCACTCTACCTATGGATGATGGCGTCTTATTTAGTGATCCGCTAGATAGGAAAGTGGACTCAGATATTAAAAAAGCTTTTCTAGCTGCTGGAGCAGCTTGCAAACCGGCAGTAGCCTTGACATCACTTGCAAAAGCGATAAGAGTATGGGTTGAAAACATAGAGGTTGCTATCAATTCCGGAGCAGACAAGTCGGAAATAATAAGAGCATTAGACGAGCTTAAACTTTCAAGTGACTTTATCGGGGAAGCAGCGATTGACACGATCAGGTCTTCCGCAAGATCGATGCTTCATAGCGTAACCGCTAAGAGAGCATTATGGCTGAAACCTTGGGCGGCTGATCAGTCATCAAGGAATAACTGGTGCCGCATACCATATGACGGGGTTCACCTATTCGGTAGCCAGATGGATGGGGCCATCGCCAAAGTGACAGGGGGTAAATCGGGTCTTCTTCCGCAAGATAAGAAAGCAAGACCCACCAATCCTCAGCCACCAAAAAGATCATTTCCCAACAGGTTCCAACAAGCCAAAGGTTATCGGCCGGGAAGACAGTTTAACCGCAACTGGAGAGGCACCCAGGCGTCCTTTCTTAAAAACATCAAGCAGAGGTCAGCCCCTGTCTCGCAGCAGAAGCCAAAGCCCTTTTGAAGTTACGCCCACCCAGGCAATACCGGTTGGGGCAAGACTTCAAGCTTTCTGGACTGTCTGGGTGGAAATTATACAGGATCCCTGGGTGATAAAAACATTAAGGAAGGGGCATGCTTGGAAGTTCAAAAAGCCACCTCCTTCATCAAGATTCAGAGAAACCTTTCTTCCTCAAAACCTCCAAAAGTGTCAAGCTCTGAAAGAGTATGTGGACACTTTACTAAAGGCAGAGGCGATTATTCCGGTTCCAGAGAAGGCAAAGGGATCGGGAATCTATTCTCCGCTATTCTTGGTCCCCAAAACATCAGGAGAATGGCGTCCAGTGCTGGACTTGAAGTTCCTAAACAGTTTTATAAAGGTCCGCCATTTCAAAATGGAGTCTCTACAGACAATAATAAAAATGATAAGAATCAACGATTGGATGACGACGGTGGACCTCACGGATGCATATCTGCATATCCCAATAAAGCAAAAATTTCAAAGGTTCCTGAGGTTTGCAGTGGACCAGAAACACTTTCAATTTCAGAGCCTTCCGTTTGGAATCTCAACGGCTCCTCGAACCTTCACGAAGATCCTGCTTCCAGTGATTGCGCTTTTAAGGGTGGAAGGTCTGCGAGTCTACCACTACTTGGACGACGTGTTACTAGTCAGCCAAGATCGGTCCACCCTACTGAAGCATCAGCACAGATTGATAGAAACATTGGAGTCGTTGGGTTGGTTGATCAACTACCAGAAGAGCAAGTTAACACCATCCCAGGACATGGTTTTTCTGGGGGCTCGATTCATAACGCCACAAAACAAAGTATGTTTACCAGAGGAGAAGATTACTGCAATACAAGGGAAAGTAAGAGCAGCTCTGGCACAGAGGAAATTGTCAGCCAGGCAGATCCAAAGCCTGCTGGGAACCTTTTCATCAACTATACCCCTTGTAAGATGGGCACATTGGCATCTAAGGAAACTGCAAACTTTCTTTCTCCAGCATTGGAACAAGGCATGTCTATTACAGAAATTCATCCTCCCAATAGAAGTGAAGAACTCCATGCGGTGGTGGTTGATCAGGGCCCATCTTCAGAATTGCCATCACATTCAACCAGAAAGTCCAATAATTGTGACAACAGATGCCAGTTTGGCAGGCTGGGGAGCTCACTGTGCAGGGGCCTGCATCCAAGAAAAGTGGAGACTTCCACAGAAGGGGGTGCCTTCCAACATCCTGGAGCTGAGAGCAGCTTACCTGGCACTGAGAGCCTTCAAGCACATAATTTTTCAGAAATCAGTGATGCTACAAATAGACAATACGACAGCAGTATCGTATATCCGAAGGCAGGGAGGTACCAGGAGTTGGACATTGCTCAACGAGACGAGTCAGATGATGGCCTGGGCCCAGGAGAACCTGCAAAATCTCTCGGCAGTATACTTACCGGGAGTCCAGAATACTCTGGCGGACCGGCTGAGCAGAGAGTTTGTGGATCCCCACGAATGGGCGCTGAACAGCAAAGTCTTCCGGGAGATTGTACGGAAATGGGGTACACCCCAGATAGACCTGTGTGCCTCAACCTGGAATACGAAGGTGCAGAGGTTCTTTTCGAGATATCCGCAGGAAGGTGCGGAAGGGACGGACTGTCTAGCGCAGCAATGGACTTTCGAGATGGGATATGCCTTTCCCCCGTTTCCATTAATAACCAACTTTCTACGCAGGTTATTGAAGGAACATTGCGTGATCATTCTTATTGTGCCTTATTGGCCAAGGAGACCTTGGTTCACTCTAGTGAAGGAGATGAGCATGGAAGACCCACTAATACTACCCAAGATCCCAGACCTTCTGCACCAAGGAACTTTGTTGTACCCGGAAGTCAACCAATTAAATTTGATGGCTTGGAAATTGAGAGGAGGAAGTTGATAGCATTGGGGTGTTCGGAAGAAGTTGTTGCCACTTTATTAAAAGCTAGAAAAGTATCAACCAATACAACGTATTACCGTGTCTGGGAAAAGTTTATTCGGTTTGCTACGGAGAATAATCTTGACGCAACTTCACCAAGGGTGCAGGACATACTAAGTTTTCTCCAAACAGGTGTTGAAAAGGGTCTGAGCGTCTCGGCCATTAAAGTTCAGGTATCGGCACTCTCTGCCCTCACGAATGAAAAGTGGGCATTCAATCCATTAGTTGTGCAGTTCATCCAGGCACTTCGGAAGATGAGACCACCTAGGAAACCTTTTTTTCCGCAATGGGACCTATGTGTAATACTGGATGTATTATCAAGTACACCTTTCCATCCGGTGGAGTCAGCTTCACTACAAAACATAGCCCTGAAAGCCCTGTTTCTCACAGCGATCTCGTCGGGGAAAAGAGTCTCTGATCTACAAGCTTTAGGCTGCTCTCAAAACCTGTTACAGTTTTTTCCAGATAGGGTTGTGATCAGACCGGTACTGTCCTACATTCCTAAAGTAGCATCTACATTTCATATAAACCAGGAACTCAGCTTACCTACCTTCTCAGTAGGAGACGAACGTCATCCGTTAGATGTGGGAAACAGTATTAAAACGTACATGGATAACACTGCTTCTTTTAGAGCATCAGACCATCTCTTTATAAACATCCAGGGCGCAAAAAAAGGTCAGCCGCTAACAACCAGAACAATTGCAAGTTGGTTGGTGAGACTTATTCAGTTAAGTTACAGGTTAAAAGGGTTGGAGGTCCCGAAGGAAGTCAATGCCCACTCAACTAGGGGTATGGCAGCTTCATGGGCATCATTTGCTAAGGTCTCTGTGGAGGCAATATGTAAGGCAGCTAGCTGGTCCTCACCTCATACATTCCTTACCCATTACCATGTTAATCCAGCATGTTTAACTTCTTTGGAGTTCGGGAAAGCTGTACTATCTGCATGTACTAAATAAATTGTGTGTTTTGCATTCCCACCCTCGCATCCTGATTTGTTATATCCCAGGAGTATGCCGCCATTTCTGTCCAGGAAACCGGAAAATTGTATACTTACCTTCCGTAATTTTCCTTTCCTGGATCAGAAAATGGCGGCATACGAATCCCTCCCTCTTGTCCATTCGAGGACTGATTTTCACGAGAATGGCAGGGGGGGGGGGCGGGTTCTTTTAATTTATTCAAAAAAGATCTGTCCATCAGGGTTCAGGGGGAGGAGTTGAACCCAGGAGTATGCCGCCATTTTCTGATCCAGGAAAGGAAAATTACGGAAGGTAAGTATACAATTTTCCAGTATATAGATCTGACTGCGATCAATACTGATCACTTACAGATACTATATAGTACCAATGCTGATTAGTGACAGTGATGACGCTAATCAGCGACTAATTAGTGACTGTGGTGTAGTGGGCTGGACGCTAACTGACGCTAACTACCTAACAAAGGGGCCTAGCTAACTCACTGGCCTAACTGTTAACACTAGTGATACTAAAACAGTGACAGTTTTCACTGATTACTATTTTTAGATCACTAGGATAGTAACGGGGGGGGGGGGGGGGGGGAATCAGAGGGCAATCAGATACGATAGGAGGCAATCAGATCAAAATCAGATAGCAATCGAAAACAATCAAATGCAATCGGAGGCAATCAAATGCAATCAGATGCAATCAAACGTAATCAAATGCAATAAGAAACAGACAGAGGTCAATCAGAGCCAATCATAGAGCAATAAAGAGGCCGGTCAGATGCCAATCAGAGTGAAAACAGGCGATCAGATGTCAATCAACAGTTCACAAACAATTAGATGTCAATCAGATGTCAATCAGAGCTGATTACAGGCAATCAGATGTCAATCACTGCAGCTGTCAGATGTCAAACAATGTAAACAGCAGTCAATTGGTGGTGATCAGCAGGCAATCAGAGAAGATCAGATGCCAATCAGAGTAAAATAACAGGCAATCAGATATCAATCAACAGTGCACAGATGATCAGATGTCATTCAGACCTCAATCAGATGCCAATCAGAGCTGATCACAGGCGATCAGATATCAATCACTGCAGCTGTGAAATGCCAAACAATGTAAACAGCAGTCAATCCCTGGGCAATAAGAGGCGATCAGATGTCAATCAACAGTGCACAGACGATCAGATGTCACTCAGACCTCAATCAGATGCCAAATTGCCAATCTGACCTACCTGATGACAGGCGACGACCAGATGTCAATCAGACCTCAATCAGATGCCAATCAGAGCTGCTTACAGGTGATCAAATGTCAATCACTGCAGCTGTCAGATGCCAAACAATGTAAACAGCAGTCAATCGGTGGTGATCAGCAGGCAATCAGAGACGATCAGATGCCAATCAGAGTGAAATAACCGGCAATCAGATGTCAATCAACAGTGCACAGACAATCAGATGTCAATCAGACCTCAATCAGATGCCAATCAGAGCTGATTACAGGCGATTAGATGTCAATCACTGCAGCTGTCAGATGCCAAACAATGTAAACAGCAGGCAATCACTAGCCAATCAGAGACGATCAGATGCCAATCAGAGTGAAAACAGGTGATCATGTGATCAGATGTCAATGAACAGTGCACAGGCAATCAGATGTCACTCAGACCTCAATCAGATGTCACTCAGACCTCAATCAGAGCTAATGACAGGCGACCAGATGTCAATCAGACCTCAGGCAGATATCCAAACAAGGGGGTAGGGGCCAGTGAGTGATGTTCTGCAGGCAATGTGGTGTGTTACCTACGCCAGGGCTGGCCTCCTCTCTGGTGGTTGATGCGAGACACTGTGACCACCAGAGGAGTAGAGATGTCGCGAACCTCCGATTTTCGGTTTGCGAACCGGTTTCGCGAACTTCCGTGGAAGGTTCGGTTCACGGAAAAGTTCGCGAACTGCAATAGACTTCAATGGGGAGGCGAACTTTGAAAAATAGAAAAAATTATGCTGGCCACAAAAGTAATGGAAAAGATGTTTCAAGGGGTCTAACACCTGGACGGGGGCATGGCGGAGTGGGATACATGCCAAAAGTCCCGGGGAAAAATCTGGATGTGACGCAAAGCAGCGTTTTAAGGGCAGAAATCACATTGAATGCTAAATTGCAGGCCTAACGTGCTTTAAAACATCTTGCATGTGTATACATCAATCAGGGAGTGTAATTAGAGTACTGCTTCACACTGACACACCAAACTCAATGTGTAACGCACCGCAAACAGTTGTTTGTGTAGTGACGGCCATGCTGGACTACTGCGCAACATGGCGAGATTGCTCTTCCTCACTCAGTGATGTCAGGTAATGTGTGACTTCCTTCTCAACTTTCCATGGCATTGTTAAAAAGCTTACGTTTTGTTTTTAAATTACATTTTCTACTTGCTGTGTACTTGTTCAGTACCGCTACAATGAGAATCCTGTGGAGGCGGGCAAGTCTGCCATTGTGACCCCGGGTAATGGCCGGGGAATGAGGGGTTTGAATCCGGTGTGGAGCCTAAGCAACGGCTACCACTACACATCCAAGGAGGGCAGCGGGCAGGCATGCACGCCCCCCCGCCCCAAGGTAGTGACCAAAAATAACAATACAGGAGGCGGACTTTCGAGGCCCTGCTGTGTATTTGAAATGAATGTACTTTACATCCTTTAACGAGAACCAGTTATGGCAGGCAAAGATGACACCACATTCCTTTCACGAGAATCATATGGAGGCGGGCAAGTCTGCCATTTGTGACCCCGGGTAATGGCCAGGGAATGAGGGATGGAATCCGGTGTGGAGCCTGAGAAACGGCTACCACTACACATCCAAGGAGGGCAGCAGGCAGGCATGCACGCCCGCCCCGCGGTAGTGACCAAAAATAACAATACAGGAGGCGGACTTTCGAGACCCTGCTGTGTATTTGAAATGAATTAACTTTAAATCCTTTAACGGGAATCCATTATGGAGGGCAAGTCTGCCATTGTCACCGCGGGGAATGAAGGTTGGATTCCGGCCCGAAGTGGGAGCCTGCTGAGACCCATGCTGTAGCTGCCCTGACCGTGCTTTGCAGACCAGGCATCTGTGGTCAGATGGACCCTTGAACCAGCGGAAGACAAACCAAGTCGAAAGCATTTGCCAAGAATGTTTTACGGAGGGCAAGTTTTGTTGGCATTTTTGTAAATTGTTTGAAAATGTAGATGGTTGTATTTTTAAATTGTTTGAAAGTTTAGATGGTTGTATTTTTAAATTGTTTGAAAGTTTAGATGGTTGTATTTTTAAATTGGTTGAAAGTTTAGATGGTTGTATTTTTAAATTGTTTAAGTGTAGCCATTCTTCCTCCCCCCAGCCACGAACAATACCATGGGAACGTGGAGCAGCAGAAGCCCCCTGTGACGGCTGCCGCGGTTGTTCTCCGCGGCTTGTCTTTTGAGGGGTGCTGCTTTTCCTCAGGTGTTCTTGCCATAGCTGTTTGTGCCTTTTCTCCAGGTGCCTTCGTAAGGCCCTTGTCCCTACGTGAGAGTTGGCCTTTCCACGGCTCAATTTTTGCTGGCAGAGACAACAGATGGCTTTGCTCCGATCTGAGACACACACGTTAAAAAATTTCCAAACTGCTGAGCCCCCCTGGGGTGATGGCGCTACAGTGGCATCAGCAGCTGACGTTGAAGGGCATGTTGGCTGTCTGGCCATAGCTGGCGATACATGGCGCCGGACACTGCCCCCAGCTGTTTCTGAGGACGAGCTCCCTCTGCTTCTATCATGGAGGCGTCTCCTCCTAGTCCTCTCTGACTCCTCCTCTGAACTGTCACCCTGGTCATCTCCTCTACCGGGAACATATGTGGTATCCGTATAATCGTCATCATAATCCTCCTGGCCAGCTGCACTTTATTCAGACACCTCCTCAACTGCACAAACTTTCATCAGCCCCCTCCACACATGTTACGTCCATACTATCGCCACCTAACTCAGACGTAGGAGGTGGTGTACCTGCGCCTTCTTCTTCTTGTTGCAGTAGTGGCTGTGAATCGGTGATTTCACCACCACCAACACCAAATAACTCCTGCGAAGTGTCAAATGCAGCGGATGTGGTGCTTCTTGTAGCGCTGGTGGCTGCGGGAGATGAGGTGTTCTGTGTTAAATACTCAATCACCTCCTCACGATTTTGGGAAGTGATGGCACGTGCCTTCTTCTGAGCACTGTATTTTGGGGCAGGTCCGCACGAAATCACAGCAACACCACCTCGTACAGACCTGCCAGTGCCTGGTGGCCTTCCTCTGGGTCTGCCTCTACCTCTTCCTCTACCTGGTTTGTCCATTTTGTCCATCTCGGGGGGATGCTAGGTATATGCAGTGAGCTGGGTTCACTGAACAAAAAAGGTACTAGGATGCAGTGAGGTGGGTTCACTCAACACAACAGGTAGTAGG
The DNA here is from genome assembly GCF_040937935.1 of Hyperolius riggenbachi. Classification (NCBI taxonomy): domain Eukaryota; kingdom Metazoa; phylum Chordata; class Amphibia; order Anura; family Hyperoliidae; genus Hyperolius; species Hyperolius riggenbachi. The sequence continues at coordinate 206,155,761 of NC_090649.1, read as the reverse complement.
ATGCAGTGAGCTGGGTTCACTGAACAGTAAAGGTACTAGGATGCGGTGAGGTGGGTTCACACAACACAACAGGTAGTAGGTATATGCAGTGAGCTGGGTTCACTCAACACTACAGGTAGTTATGTGCAGTGATGAGGTGGGTTAAGTAAACACAACAGGTAGTAGTAGGATGCAGTGAGCTGGGTTCACTCAACACAACAGGTAGTAGGTATATGCAGTGAGCTGGGTTCACTCAACACTACAGGTAGTTATGTGCAGTGATGAGGTGGGTTAACTAAACACAACAGGTATTAGGTGTATGCAGTGAGCTGGGTTCACTCAACACTACAGGTAATTATGTGCAGTGATGAGGTGGGTTAAGTAAACACAACAGGTAGTAGGTATAAGCAGTGAGCTGGGTTCACTCAACACTACAGGTAGTTATGTGCAGTGATGAGGTGGGTTAAGTAAACACAACAGGTAGTAGTAGGATGCAGTGAGCTGGGTTCACTCAACACAACAGGTAGTAGTAGGTATATGCAGTGAGCTGGGTTCACTCAACACTACAGGTAGTTATGTGCAGTGATGAGGTGGGTTAAGTAAACACAACAGGTAGTAGTAGGATGCAGTGAGCTGGGTTCACTCAACACAACAGGTAGTTGGTATATGCAGTGAGCTGGGTTCACTCAACACTACAGGTAGTTATGTGCAGTGATGAGGTGGGTTAAGTAAACACAACAGGTATTAGGTGTATGCAGTGAGCTGGGTTCACTCAACACTACAGGTAGTTATGTGCAGTGATAAGGTGGGTTAAGTAAACACAACAGGTAGTAGGTATATGCAGTGAGCTGGGTTCACTCAACACTACAGGTAGTTATGTGCAGTGATGAGGGGGTTAAGTAAACACAACAGGTAGTAGTAGGATGCAGTGAGCTGGGTTCACTCAACACAACAAGTAGTAGGTATATGCAGTGAGATGGGTTCACTCAACACTACAGGTAGTTATGTGCAGTGATGAGGTGGGTTAAGTAAACACAACAGGGAGTAGTAGGATGCAGTGAGCTGGGTTCACTCAACACAACAGGTAGTAGGTATATGCAGTGAGCTGGGTTCACCCAACACTACAGGTAGTTATGTGCAGTGACGAGGTGGGTTAAGTAAACACAACAGGTAGTAGTAGGATGCAGTGAGCTGGGTTCACTCAACACAACAGGTATTAGGTGTATGCAGTGAGCTGGGTTCACTCAACACTACAGGTAGTTATGTGCAGTGATGAGGTGGGTTAAGTAAACACAACAGGTAGTAGGTATATGTAGTGAGCTGGGTTCACTCAACACTACAGGTAGTTATGTGCAGTGATGAGGTGGGTTAAGTAAACACAACAGGTAGTAGTAGGATGCAGTGAGCTGGGTTCACTTAACACAACAGGTAGTAGGTATATGCAGTGAACTGGGTTCACTCAACACTACAGGTAGTTATGTGCAGTGATGAGGTGGGTTAAGTAAACACAACAGGTAGTAGTAGGATGCAGTGAGCTGGGTTCACTCAACACAACAGGTAGTAGTAGGTATATGCAGTGAGCTGGGTTCACTCAACACTACAGGTAGTTATGTGCAGTGATGAGGTGGGTTAAGTAAACACAACCGGTAGTAGTAGGATGCAGTGAGCTGGGTTCACTCAACACAACAGGTTGTAGGTATATGCAGTGAGCTGGGTTCACTCAACACTACAGGTAGTTATGTGCAGTGATGAGGTGGGTTAGGTAAACACAACAGGTATTAGGTGTATGCAGTGAGCTGGGTTCACTCAACACTACAGGTAGTTATGTGCAGTGATGAGGTGGGTTAAGTAAACACAACAGGTAGTAGGTATATGCAGTGAGCTGGGTTCACTCAACACTACAGGTAGTTATGTGCAGTGATGATGTGGGTTAGGTAAACACAACAGGTATTAGGTATATGCAGTGAGCTGGGTTCACTAAACACTACAGGTAGTTATGTGCAGTGATGAGGTGGGTTAAGTAAACACAACAGGTAGTAGTAGGATGCAGTGAGCTGGGTTAACTCAACACAACAGGTAGTAGTAGGTATATGCAGTGAGCTGGGTTCACTCAACACTACAGGTAGTTATGTGCAGTGATGAGGTGGGTTAAGTAAACACACCAGGTAGTAGTAGGATGCAGTGAGCTGGGTTCACTCAACACAACAGGTAGTAGGTATATGTAGTGACCTGGGTTCACTCAACACTACAGGTAGTTATGTGCAGTGATGAGGTGGGTTAAGTAAACACAACAGGTAGTAGTAGGATGCAGTGAGCTGGGTTCACTCAACACAACAGGTATTAGGTGTATGCAGTGAGCTGGGTTCACTCAACACTACAGGTAGTTATGTGCAGTGATGAGGTGGGTTAAGTAAACACAACAGGTAGTAGGTATATGTAGTGAGCTGGGTTCACTCAACACTACAGGTAGTTATGTGCAGTGATGAGGTGGGTTAAGTAAACACAACAGGTAGTAGGTATATGTAGTGAGCTGGGTTCACTCAACACTACAGGTAGTTATGTGCAGTGATGAGGTGGGTTAAGTAAACACAAAAGGTAGTAGTAGGATGCAGTGAGCTGGGTTCACTTAACACAACAGGTAGTAGGTATATGCAGTGAACTGGGTTCACTCAACAATACAGGTAGTTATGTGCAGTGATGAGGTGGGTTAAGTAAACACAACAGGTAGTAGTAGGATGCAGTGAGCTGGGTTCACTCAACACAACAGGTAGTAGTAGGTATATGCAGTGAGCTGGGTTCACTCAACACTACAGGTAGTTATGTGCAGTGATGAGGTGGGTTAAGTAAACACAACTGGTAGTAGTAGGATGCAGTGAGCTGGGTTCACTCAACACAACAGGTTGTAGGTATATGCAGTGAGCTGGGTTCACTCAACACTACAGGTAGTTATGTGCAGTGATGATGTGGGTTAGGTAAACACAACAGGTATTAGGTGTATGCAGTGAGCTGGGTTCACTCAACACTACAGGTAGTTATGTGCAGTGATGAGGTGGGTTAAGTAAACACAACAGGTAGTAGGTATATGCAGTGAGCTGGGTTCACTCAACACTACAGGTAGTTATGTGCAGTGATGAGGTGGGTTAAGTAAACACAACAGGTAGTAGTAGGATGCAGTGAGCTGGGTTCACTCAACACAACAGGTAGTAGTAGGTATATGCAGTGTGCTGGGTTCACTCAACACTACAGGTAGTTATGTGCAGTGATGAGGTGGGTTAAGTAAACACACCAGGTAGTAGTAGGATGCAGTGAGCTGGGTTCACTCAACACAACAGGTAGTAGGTATATGCAGTGAGCTGGGTTCACTCAACACTACAGGTAGTTATGTGCAGTGATGAGGTGGGTTAAGTAAACACAACAGGTAGTAGTAGGATGCAGTGAGCTGGGTTCACTCAACACAACAGGTATTAGGTGTATGCAGTGAGCTGAGTTCACTCAACACTACAGGTAGTTATGTGCAGTGATGAGGTGGGTTAAGTAAACACAACAGGTAGTAGGTATATGTAGTGAGCTGGGTTCACTCAACACTACAGGTAGTTATGTGCAGTGATGAGGTGGGTTAAGTAAACACAACAGGTAGTAGTAGGATGCAGTGAGCTGGGTTCACTCAACACAACAGGTAGTAGGTATATGCAGTGAGCTGGGTTCACTCAACACTACAGGTAGTTATGTGCAGTGATGAGGTGGGTTAAGTAAACACAACAGTTAGTAGTAGGATGCAGTGAGCTGGGTTCACTCAACACAACAGGTAGTAGGTATATGCAGTGAGCTGGGTTCACTCAACACTACAGGTAGTTATGTGCAGTGATGAGGTGGGTTAAGTAAACACAACAGGTAGTAGTAGGATGCAGTGAGCTGGGTTCACTCAACACAACAGGTAGTAGGTATACGCAGTGAGCTGGGTTCACTCAACACTACAGGTAGTTATGTGCAGTGATGAGGTGGGTTAAGTAAACACAACAGGTAGTAGTAGGATGCAGTGAGCTGGGTTCACTCAACACAACAGGTAGTAGTAGGTATATGCAGTGAGCTGGGTTCACTCAACACTACAGGTAGTTATGTGCAGTGGTGAGGTGGGTTAAGTAAACACAACAGGTAGTAGTAGGATGCAGTGAGCTGGGTTCACTCAACACAACAGGTAGTAGTAGGTATATGCAGTGAACTGGGTTCACTCAACACTACAGGTAGTTATGTGCAGTGATGAGGTGGGTTAAGTAAACACAACAGGTAGTAGTAGGATGCAGTGAGCTGGGTTCACTCAACACAACAGGTAGTAGTAGGTATATGCAGTGAGCTGGGTTCACTCAACACTACAGGTAGTTATGTGCAGTGATGAGGTGGGTTAAGTAAACACAACAGGTAGTAGTAGGATGCATTGAGCTGGGTTCACTCAACACAACAGGTAGTAGGTATATGCAGTGAGCTGGGTTTACTCAACACTACAGGTAGTTATGTGCAGTGATGAGGTGGGTTAAGTAAACACAACAGGTAGTAGTAGGATGCAGTGAGCTGGGTTCACTCAACACTACAGGTAGTTATGTGCAGTGATGATGTGGGTTAGGTAAACACAACAGGTATTAGGTATATGCAGTGAGCTGGGTTCACTAAACACTACAGGTAGTTATGTGCAGTGATGAGGTGGGTTAAGTAAACACAACAGGTAGTAGTAGGATGCAGTGAGCTGGGTTCACTCAACACAACAGGTAGTAGTAGGTATATGCAGTGAGCTGGGTTCACTCAACACTACAGGTAGTTATGTGCAGTGATGAGGTGGGTTAAGTAAACACACCAGGTAGTAGTAGGATGCAGTGAGCTGGGTTCACTCAACACAACAGGTAGTAGGTATATGTAGTGACCTGGGTTCACTCAACACTACAGGTAGTTATGTGCAGTGATGAGGTGGGTTAAGTAAACACAACAGGTAGTAGTAGGATGCAGTGAGCTGGGTTCACTCAACACAACAGGTATTAGGTGTATGCAGTGAGCTGGGTTCACTCAACACTACAGGTAGTTATGTGCAGTGATGAGGTGGGTTAAGTAAACACAACAGGTAGTAGGTATATGTAGTGAGCTGGGTTCACTCAACACTACAGGTAGTTATGTGCAGTGATGAGGTGGGTTAAGTAAACACAACAGGTAGTAGGTATATGTAGTGAGCTGGGTTCACTCAACACTACAGGTAGTTATGTGCAGTGATGAGGTGGGTTAAGTAAACACAAAAGGTAGTAGTAGGATGCAGTGAGCTGGGTTCACTTAACACAACAGGTAGTAGGTATATGCAGTGAACTGGGTTCACTCAACAATACAGGTAGTTATGTGCAGTGATGAGGTGGGTTAAGTAAACACAACAGGTAGTAGTAGGATGCAGTGAGCTGGGTTCACTCAACACAACAGGTAGTAGTAGGTATATGCAGTGAGCTGGGTTCACTCAACACTACAGGTAGTTATGTGCAGTGATGAGGTGGGTTAAGTAAACACAACTGGTAGTAGTAGGATGCAGTGAGCTGGGTTCACTCAACACAACAGGTTGTAGGTATATGCAGTGAGCTGGGTTCACTCAACACTACAGGTAGTTATGTGCAGTGATGATGTGGGTTAGGTAAACACAACAGGTATTAGGTGTATGCAGTGAGCTGGGTTCACTCAACACTACAGGTAGTTATGTGCAGTGATGAGGTGGGTTAAGTAAACACAACAGGTAGTAGGTATATGCAGTGAGCTGGGTTCACTCAACACTACAGGTAGTTATGTGCAGTGATGAGGTGGGTTAAGTAAACACAACAGGTAGTAGTAGGATGCAGTGAGCTGGGTTCACTCAACACAACAGGTAGTAGTAGGTATATGCAGTGTGCTGGGTTCACTCAACACTACAGGTAGTTATGTGCAGTGATGAGGTGGGTTAAGTAAACACACCAGGTAGTAGTAGGATGCAGTGAGCTGGGTTCACTCAACACAACAGGTAGTAGGTATATGCAGTGAGCTGGGTTCACTCAACACTACAGGTAGTTATGTGCAGTGATGAGGTGGGTTAAGTAAACACAACAGGTAGTAGTAGGATGCAGTGAGCTGGGTTCACTCAACACAACAGGTATTAGGTGTATGCAGTGAGCTGAGTTCACTCAACACTACAGGTAGTTATGTGCAGTGATGAGGTGGGTTAAGTAAACACAACAGGTAGTAGGTATATGTAGTGAGCTGGGTTCACTCAACACTACAGGTAGTTATGTGCAGTGATGAGGTGGGTTAAGTAAACACAACAGGTAGTAGTAGGATGCAGTGAGCTGGGTTCACTCAACACAACAGGTAGTAGGTATATGCAGTGAGCTGGGTTCACTCAACACTACAGGTAGTTATGTGCAGTGATGAGGTGGGTTAAGTAAACACAACAGTTAGTAGTAGGATGCAGTGAGCTGGGTTCACTCAACACAACAGGTAGTAGGTATATGCAGTGAGCTGGGTTCACTCAACACTACAGGTAGTTATGTGCAGTGATGAGGTGGGTTAAGTAAACACAACAGGTAGTAGTAGGATGCAGTGAGCTGGGTTCACTCAACACAACAGGTAGTAGGTATACGCAGTGAGCTGGGTTCACTCAACACTACAGGTAGTTATGTGCAGTGATGAGGTGGGTTAAGTAAACACAACAGGTAGTAGTAGGATGCAGTGAGCTGGGTTCACTCAACACAACAGGTAGTAGTAGGTATATGCAGTGAGCTGGGTTCACTCAACACTACAGGTAGTTATGTGCAGTGGTGAGGTGGGTTAAGTAAACACAACAGGTAGTAGTAGGATGCAGTGAGCTGGGTTCACTCAACACAACAGGTAGTAGTAGGTATATGCAGTGAACTGGGTTCACTCAACACTACAGGTAGTTATGTGCAGTGATGAGGTGGGTTAAGTAAACACAACAGGTAGTAGTAGGATGCAGTGAGCTGGGTTCACTCAACACAACAGGTAGTAGTAGGTATATGCAGTGAGCTGGGTTCACTCAACACTACAGGTAGTTATGTGCAGTGATGAGGTGGGTTAAGTAAACACAACAGGTAGTAGTAGGATGCATTGAGCTGGGTTCACTCAACACAACAGGTAGTAGGTATATGCAGTGAGCTGGGTTTACTCAACACTACAGGTAGTTATGTGCAGTGATGAGGTGGGTTAAGTAAACACAACAGGTAGTAGTAGGATGCAGTGAGCTGGGTTCACTCAACACTACAGGTAGTTATGTGCAGTGGTGAGGTGGGTTAAGTAAACACAACAGGTAGTAGTAGGATGCAGTGAGCTGGGTTCACTCAACACAACAGGTAGCAGTAGGTATATGCAGTGAGCTGGGTTCACTCAACACTACAGGTAGTTATGTGCAGTGATGAGGTGGGTTAAGTAAACACAACAGGTAGTAGTAGGATGCAGTGAGCTGGGTTCACTCAACACAACAGGTAGTAGGTATACGCAGTGAGCTGGGTTCACTCAACACTACAGGTAGTTATGTGCAGTGATGAGGTGGGTTAAGTAAACACAACAGGTAGTAGTAGGATGCAGTGAGCTGGGTTCACTCAACACAACAGGTAGTAGTAGGTATATGCAGTGAGCTGGGTTCACTCAACACTACAGGTAGTTATGTGCAGTGGTGAGGTGGGTTAAGTAAACACAACAGGTAGTAGTAGGATGCAGTGAGCTGGGTTCACTCAACATAACAGGTAGTAGTAGGTATATGCAGTGAGCTGGGTTTACTCAACACTACAGGTAGTTATGTGCAGTGGTGAGGTGGGTTAAGTAAACACAACAGGTAGTAGTAGGATGCAGTGAGCTGGGTTCACTGAACAGTAAAGGTACTAGGATGCGGTGAGGTGGGTTCACTCAACACAACAGGTAGTAGTAGGATGCAGTGAGCTGGGTTCACTCAACACTACAGGTAGTTATGTGCAGTGATAAGGTGGGTTAAGTAAACACAACAGGTAGTAGTAGGATGCAGTGAGCTGGGTTCACGCAACACAACAGGTAGTAGTAGGTATATGCAGTGAGCTGGGTTCACTCAACACTACAGGTAGTTATGTGCAGTGATGAGGTGGGTTAAGTAAACACAACAGGTAGTAGTAGGATGCAGTGAGCTGGGTTCACTCAACACAACAGGTTGTAGGTATATGCAGTGAGCAGGGTTCACTCAACACTACAGGTAGTTATGTGCAGTGATGAGGTGGGTTAAGTAAACACAACAGGTATTAGGTGTATGCAGTGAGCTGGGTTCACTCAACACTACAGGTAGTTATGTGCAGTGATGAGGTGGGTTAAGTAAACACAAAAGGTAGTAGTAGGATGCAGTGAGCTGGGTTCACTCAACACAACAGGTAGTAGGTATATGCAGTGAGCTGGGTTCACTCAACACTACAGGTAGTTATGTGCAGTGATGAGGTGGGTTAAGTAAACACAACAGGTAGTAGTAGGATGCAGTGAGCTGGGTTCACTCAACACAACAGGTAGTAGGTATATGCAGTGAGCTGGGTTTACTCAACACTACAGGTAGTTATGTGCAGTGATGAGGTAGGTTAAGTAAACACAACAGGTAGTAGTAGGATGCAGTGAGCTGGGTTCACTCAACACAACAGGTAGTAGTAGGTATATGCAGGGAGCTGGGTTCACTCAACACTACAGGTAGCTATGTGCAGTGATGAGGTGGGTTAAGTAAACACAACAGGTAGTAGTAGGATGCAGTAAGCTGGGTTCACTCAACACAACAGGTTGTAGGTATATGCAGTGAGCTGGGTTCACTCAACACTACAGGTAGTTATGTGCAGTGATGAGGTGGGTTTAGTAAACACAACAGGTAGTAGGTATATGCAGTGAGCTGGGTTCACTCAACACTACAGGTAGTTATGTGCAGTGATGAGGTGGGTTAAGTAAACACAACAGGTAGTAGTAGGATGCAGTGAGCTGGGTTCACTCAACACAACAGGTAGTAGTAGGTATATGCAGTGAGCTGGGTTCACTCAACACTACAGGTAGTTATGTGCAGAGATGAGGTGGGTTAAGTAAACACAACAGGTAGTAGTAGGATGCAGTACGCTGGGTTCACTCAACACAACAGGTAGTAGGTATATGCAGTGAGCTGGGTTCACTCAACAGTACAGGTAGTTATGTGCAGTGATGAGGTGGGTTAAGTAAACACAACAGGTACTGGGGGTATATGCAGTACTGGGTAGTACAATGTGCAGCTCCCTGTCACACACACAGGCAGTCAGTCACTGAATGTGCTGGGCTGCTGGCAGTGGCACACACACACTATCAATTAGCAAGGCTATGCAAGTGTCAGTTTGACACACAGTAAAAAAAAAAAAAAGTACAGGATGAGCTCTGACAAGAGCTGTTGCTGGGTGCTATAAAGCAATAACAATCAGCCAAGGAGCAAACTAAGCAGTCAAGAACCTAACTAATCTGTCCCTAGAAGAACAAGTCTGCAGCAGCTGTCCCTTTCCTCTCACTAGCAGGCACACGAGTGAGTGTAATGGCCGCCGGAGCCTGCCTTATATAAGGGGGAGTGGGGCTCCAGGGCTTACTGTAGCCTGAATGGCTACAATGTCCCTGCTGACTGTGATGCAGAGAGTCAAAGTTGACCCTCATAGTGCATTATGGGGCGATTCGAACTTCCGTAAAAGTTCGCCTGGCGCAGGCGAATGCGAACCACCAATGTTCGCCTGGAACCGTTCGCTACACCTCTACAGAGGAGGAGGCAGCCAGTATAATACAGGTTGTTTACTAAACAACCTGTATTATACTATTAGCATTGGCTAGATCATATCGTAACAGCCCACCTGCGCTGCTAATTGGCCAGCGGGCTGATGACAGAGGGGGGCTGCAAAGCATGCTGGGCGAACAATGCCCGCAATACAGCCTCCAGGACCTGACGCCAATTGGTGTTAGGCGGTCCTGGGGCTGCCGCCACAGTCACACCCATTGGCATGACGCGGTCTTTAGGTAGTTTAAGCAGGGGAGTTTCTAGGCTAAATTGCATCCAGCCCCACCCCACCCTCCTCGTGGAGCTAGGAATAGGTGTCCACAGTATAGGTTAGCCAGGTCTAGTTGTCTCAAGTATAGGTAGCCAGCAATAGGTCCCTGTCAGTATAGTTGCCTCCAGTATAGCTTAGATAGGTAGGTTCCCCCAGTATAGGTTAGATAGGTAGGTGCCCCAGTATAGGTTAGCTAGGTAGGTGCCTCCAATATATGTAGCCAGAATAGTTGCCCATAGTATAGGTTAGATAGGTAGGTGCCCCCGGTATAGGTTAGCTAGGTAGGTGCCTCTAGTATAGGTTATATCGGTAGATGCCCCCAGTATAGGTTAGATAGGTAGGTGCCCCCAATATAGGTTAGCTAGGAGGGTGCCTCCAGTATAGGTTAGATAGGTAGGTGCCCCAAGTACAGGTTAGATAGGTAGGTCCCCCTGTATAGGTTAGCTAGGTAGGTGCCTCCAGTATAGATAATCAGTATAGTTGCCCCAGTATAGGTTAGATAGGTAGGTGCCCCCAGTAACGGTTAGCTAGATAGGTGCCTCCAGTATAGGTAGCCAAGCATAGGCAGAGGTGGGGGAGAGCAGTCATAGCGGAGTTACAACTCACCTTCCATGATCCCTGCATGCAGCCTCTATCTTCTTCCTGTCCCAGGCATCCATCGTGTGTGTAAGCGCCCCATGTGATGACATGTGGTTACATCATCATAGGGGGCACTGTCACCAATATTTGTCCATTCCTTGGCTTGTGTACATGGTGCTTGATAATAAGGGTATGCAGGGTGTAGATGTGGCTGGTGGTGCGATTGTTTGGTACAAATCCTGATTCGATTTCTACTGAAAACATTGTGCTGTGTGAGAAAGGTGAGGATTCTCTTGAACAGTTTTCTAGGTGTGCTGCTCTGTTTTTTTCATGTTATAAGATCACTCTAAAGGTGCCCATACATGGTACAATTTTTTCATTCTTTTTGATTAAATATTTTTGTTCAATTATTCCGTTAGATCAAATATAAAGATCTTTCTAACATGTCCGATCAGATTTTTATTTTAAAAAAAACGGATAATCGTTCATTTTTCTTGATCGACAAAACGTTTCTTTTTAACTTTCATTTGATTCGATCATTTTGGTCGCATAAACAGGAAAATTTAACGTTTTTATTGTACCATGTATGGGCACCATAAGGGAGCTTGTGTTTGTAGTGAGGTACAGCAGGTCAGGAAGTTATGTGGATATATTTATTGCCAGTTTAAATGAACAAACCTTACTATGTTTGCTGAAGCAGTATCGCTAGCAAAACTCCTACAGAATGATTAAAACTAACCCGCTGTTCATTATTCACTGTGTCTCCTGAGGTGATAATATGTCCAGATAAATATTGTTGGATAATGCAAGAACCCCAAGGTTTTTATTAATAATATTAAGCTGGAATGTACGCAGCTTAAACAGGATTTAACAAAGCATTGTATTAGACTATAAACAAAAACATAAACTAGACGTCCCTCAGAAATCACACACTGCTGCCTGTAAAACATTAGCAACCACACCACATATTCACAGTTCTCTGGAGGAGATTTGCTATTAATCAGGAAAACATTGAAATTTAACCTAGGACAGACAGTTAATATTGGAGCTATGCTTAAAACACTGGTGGAGAAACCTTTGATGATGTGATACTGCTAGATGTTGTATACATGAGAACAATACAGATGTATACCTGATTATGGATGATCTGCAGAATCACCAATAATACAAGTATGACTAACCTCTGGACACCTAATGAGTAAAGTGGGAGATGAACTAAAGGCTATCTCCCGAGGAGCGGGAGATGTAAACGGCTCGGCCAAGAGCCACCTGAGGGGCAGGTGGCCCTGGGCAGTGCAGAAACTATCTCCTTGATAGTGAGGACCTGGTAACCAGGGATAATGATATCAGATGGTAAACTGTACTGCAGCCAGGGTAAGAGACCACTGGCTGCTAACAGGCCGGACTCTCTGAGGAGCGGAAGTCCTGGTTGCAGCTGACACCTGGTGGAATGGTGTTACTGCTAGTACAGTTAGACTGAGCACTCAGGGAGAGTGACAGCTTGAGTGGTCGGGCAGGCCAGGTCGACAACACACGAGCAGATCGGTACAGCGAGAGAGAGACTGATTTGGTAACCGGGTACAGGCAGGGTCTGGCAACAGGTAGGCAGATATGCAGAGGTACTGAATCAGAAAGCAAGAGAAAGGTCGACAGAGCAAATGGTCATAACATATAAGTATAACAAAGTCCTAGACTGGGGTGTGAGTTCCTTGGTCTCGACACCCTGGAACTAGTCTAGAGTTTAACACAGTAATAGCAGTGTTCCTAAGCTTGAGTGTGTGGTCCTTGGTCACAACACCCTGGAACTGGTCTAAAGTATAACACAGCAATGACACAGTATCCCTAAGCTTGGGTGTGAGGTCCTTGGTCACAACACCCTGGAACTGGTCTTAAGTATAACACATCAATGACACAGTATTCCTAAGCTTGGGTGTGAGGTCCTTGGTCACAACACCCTGGAACTGGTCTAACATATAACACAAACGTAATCTGGCTAAGTGTGAATTCCCAGGTCCTCCTGGTTCTAACACACTGTGAGATCTGACTGGTCTGAGTGCTCACACGTTAGTATTCGCAACGGCAGACAACCAGCAACTGACAAGCAAGAAGTATATATAGTGCAGCGCTCCTCAGCGGCGCCCAGTCCACTCAGCCAATCACCCACTGATCGTCCTGATCAGCTGATCCCTCTCCTATTGGCATAAAGGTCATGCCTCCTAGCGCGCGCGTAGCTCTCCATCTGTGTGCACTACTAGGCTCAGACAAATCAGACGCATGCTGCTGTGCGGAAACCGCCGGTCTGAACGCGGAGACAGCTGCCCCGCTGCCAGACCACGCAGCGGTGTCTCCGCAATCCATTACAGTACCCCCCCCCCCTGAGGAGTGGACTCCGGACACTTTCCACCAGGCTTCCCAGGATGTGAGTCATGAAATTCTTTCTTTAATTCCTCCGCATGCATGCGACGATCTGGCACCCAAGATCTTTCCTCCACACCATATCCTTTCCAGTGGACCAGATACTGTACGGAATTCTGCACTAAGCGAGAGTCCAGGATCTTTTCAATCTCATATTCTGGTTGGTCATCAACCAACACAGGGGGGGGGGGGGGGAGGAATCCACGTGCACTGCTGGCTTCAATAGAGACACATAGAATGATCTCACACCTCTCATACTGGCTGGGAGATAAATCGCGTAAGTGACATTATTGATTTTCTTGGACACTGGGAATGGTCCTATAAATTTAGGACCCAGTTTGGGTGACAGCTGCTTCAAGGCCAAATGCCGAGTGGATACCCACACCAAATCTCCTGGAGAGAACTTCCACTCTACGGACCGCCTTTTATCTGCCTGTCTTTTCTGGGTTTGGAAAGCTTCCCCCAGGTTCCTCTTAACCATTCCCCAAATCTCCTTTAAAGCCCTCTGCCAATCCTCCAGAGCCGGGAATGGTGTAGATGCCACCAGCAATGGAGCAAATTTAGGTGATCTTCCAGAGACTACCTGGAATGGGGAAAATCCTGAAGAGGAGCTTTTCAGGTTGTTGTGCGGAAATTCTGTGAACGGCAAAAATTTTACCCAATCTGATTGCGCATCTGCAACATAACATCTGAGAAACTGTTCTAGAGATTGGTTAACTCTCTCGGTCTGGCCATTGGTCTGTGGGTGGTAGCCTGATGAGAATGCAAGGTCCATATCCAGCTGATGGCAAAAGGCTCTCCAAAACTTAGAAACAAATTGGACTCCCCGATCTGACACTACATTTTCCGGAATACCATGCAGCCGGAAAATGTGCTGGATGAAGAGATCAGCCAATTCCTGGGCCGAGGGGAATCCTTTCAAAGGAACAAAATGAGCCATCTTACTGAATCTGTCCACTATCACCCAAATGACCGTCTTGCCCTCAGACCTGGGGAGTTCACCTACAAAATCCATGGACACATGGGTCCATGGTTCACTTGGGACTGGCAAGGGTTGTAAGGTACCAACAGGGGCCTGACGAGAGGGTTTACTCCTAGCACATACTGCACACTCTCTTACAAACTCCTTACAATCTGTTGCCAATGTAGGCCACCAAGCACATCTGGCCAGTAAATCCTGAGTTCTGGTGGCCCCGGGATGACCAGCATTCTTGTGGGAATGAAACAGTTGCAAAAGTTGTAGACGGAAAGGCAGTGGCACAAACATGACCTCATCAGGCTTCCCCTCTGGAACATCCTGTTGGTAAGGACTCAGAGTGACTGTCCAATCCTTCCAGGACTCAGTGACTGCCAGAACTACCTTCTGAGGTAGAATGGTCTCAGGGGCTGAGGGCTGTACTGTCTCGGGTTTGAAACACCTGGACAAGGCGTCGGCCTTGATGTTTTTACTACCAGGGGTATACATGATTACAAATCTGAATCTTGCAAAGAACAGGGACCACTGGGCCTGACGGGGGCTAAGTCTCTTGGCACCCTCTATGTACTCCAGATTCTTATGATCTGTATAAACTGTGATAGTATGTTCTGCACCTTCTAGCCAATGTTGCCATTCCTCAAAAGCTAATTTGATGCCTAAAAGCTCCCGGTTGCCTATGTCGTAGTTTTTCTCTGCGGGTGAAAACCTACGAGAAAAGTAGGCACATGGGTGGAGTTTGCCCTGCAAGCCTGATCTCTGAGACAATACAGCTCCCACCCCCACCTCTGAAGCATCAACCTCCACGATAAAGGGAAAGGTGACATCAACATGTCTCAATATAGGTGTGGAACAGATCAGTTTTTCAGTGTAGAAAAGGCAGCATGAGCCTCTGCTGACCAGTGGTGAGTATCAGCCCCTTTCTTGGTGAGACTGGTGAGGGGCGAGACTATTGTAGAGTACCCCTTTATAAACCTCCTGTAGTAGTTGGCAAAGCCCAGAAATCTCTGGAGTGCCTTCAGTCCCACAGGCGGAGGCCACTCCAGGACAGCAGAAACCTTCCCTGGATCCATTGAGAGGCCAGATGTAGAGATAATGTACCCCAAGAAGGCAACCGAGGTCACTTCGAAGAGGCATTTCTCCAGTTTGGCATAAAGCAAATTCTGTCTTAACTTCTCTAGAACAAAATTAACATGCTTGAGGTGTTCCGAGAGATTGGATGAAAAGATCAGTATATCGTCCAGATAGACCAAGACGAACTTCCCCAACACCTCCCTGAATACCTCATTAATCAACTCCTGGAAGATGGCCGGAGCATTACACAACCCGAAGGGCATCACCAGATACTCGTAATGCCCGTTGGGCGTGTTAAAAGCCGTCTTCCATTCGTCACCATCCCTAATACGAACTAGGTTGTATGCACCTCTCAGATCTAGCTTCGAGAAAATCTTGGCATTGGTAACCTGAGTGAATAAATCGTCAATCAAGGGTAAAGGGTAACGATTTTTCACTGTGATCTTGTTTAAGCCTCGATAATCAATGCAGGGACAAAGGCTTCCATCTTTTTTTTTTTACAAAAAAGAATCCTGCCCCTGCTGGTGAACGGGAGGGACGGATGAAGCCCTTAGCCAAGTTTTCTCTGATGTATTCCTGCATAGCTAGTTTCTCAGTTTCTCAGGCCCAGACAGATTATAGAGGTGACCCCTGGGAGGCATACAACCAGATCTCAAATCAATAGGACAGTCGAAGGTACGGTGGGGGGGTTTATCTGCCGATTTGGGACAGAACGCGTCAGCAAATTCTGCGTATTGTTTTGGCACACCTTTAATCTGAATCTTGGTGTTACCCACGGTTACTTTCGCTAAACAATGATGATAACAATGAGTAGACCAGCTCGTTAGCTGACCTGAAACCCAATCTATGTGAGGGGAGTGAAGTTGTAACCAGGGCATGCCAAGAATGACGGCGGAGGTTGCCATACACAGGACCAGAAATTGCAGATTCTCCTTATGTAGCACCCCAACACTGAACCTCAAATTTGGGGTTCGAGACAGAGGATGTCTACTTTGCAGAGGAGAGTCATCTACAGCAGTGACCAAAACCTGTTGGTCTAATGGGAGTATAGGAATCCCCAAATTGTTTGCAAACTTGTAATCTATAAAGTTAGCCGCTGAACCAGAGTCTACGAAAGCTTCAGTGGTAACAGTCTGGCCCTCCCATGTGACAGAACAGGGAAGGAGCAAACGATTGTTGTTTAGAGGTAAAGACTGCGCGCCTAGGGTATTACCTCTGACTACACCTAGGTGGCAGCGTTTCCCGACTTCTTGGGACAATTCTGCACTTTATGACCCTCCTCTGCACAGTATAAACAGAGCTGTTCTGTTTTCCTGCGATTCCTCTCCACCCGTGTCAATTTGGACTGTCCAATTTGCATTGGCTCTGGCGGAGGTGAGATGGGTGGAGGAGAGGCATAGGAGACATATCTTACAGTGTTCTTACCGCGGGTTTGTTTCTGATACCGTAAACGGCGATCAACCCGTACTGCTAAAGCGATTGCCTCATCAATAGTTTTTGATTCAGGGTGTCCCAACATCAAATCCGAGACTGCGTCTGACAACCCTGATAAAAAACAGTCTAACAGTGCAAATGACCCCCACCTAGCTGACACAGACCACTTCCTGAATTCAGCTGCATAGACTTCTACCGGATCCTTGCCTTGACGCAAGGTCTTAAGCTTCCGCTCAGCAGTGGAGGCAATGTCCGGATCATCATAAATTATGGCCATGGCCTTAAAGGGACTCCGAGCAGTGCAGAAACTATGGAAAGATGCATATCATTTTAAAGCTCTCTTTCTCCTCTTTCCAATGATATATAAACCGCCGCCCTACGCCTTTTAGTTTTCGCTATTTTCACGATTGAAATTGCCGCGGACGCGATTTCAATCGCAAAAATAGAGAAAACTAAAAGGCATAGGGCGAAGATTTAGGTGTCGCCAGAAAGAAGAGAAAGAGAGCTTTAAAATGATATCCATCTTTCCATAGTTACTTGTATTACACAGGACGACATTTTCCCCAGTGTCAGCAGCTCCATTCAGCAGAATGGAGCTGCTGACTTTAGGAAAAAGTCGCCCTGTGTAATACAATGTAACTATGGAAAGATGGATATCATTTTAAAGCTCTCTTTCTCCTCTTTCTGGCAACACCTAAATCGTCACCCTACACCTTTTAGTTTTAGCTTTAAAATAATATGCATCTTTCCATAGTTTCTGCACTGCTCGGAGTCCCTTTAAAAAATACTTCAACTGACGTTAAAGCCTCATGCCCTACCTGCAGGCTATATGCCCAAGTTTGAGAATCCCCTGACAAAAGTGTCTTAATAAATGTAATTCTCTGTGCCTCAGTTCCTGATAAATTGGGTCTCAGTTCAAAATACGACATTACTCGATTTTTAAAATTCTGAAAGTCAGATCTATGACCAGAAAACCTTTTGGGTACAGACATGCGTAAATCTGTAACTGGAGGGGATCGCACTGCGTTTACAGCCGTATGAAGGACCTGTATGGACCCAGACAATGCTGTGATGTGGGTCTGCTGACCGTCCAGCACCCTGATGAAATTTTCCACCGAGGTGGTGAGTGCATCAAGACTGCTGTTAAGTGCGTCCATTTTGTTTTTCAGGTCTGCCGACCTGTAACGATTGGTGTCAGCACAGAGAGAATCTGATTGTTGATGATCTGCAGAATCATCAACAATACAGATGTATACCTGATTATGGATGATCTGCAGAATCACCAATAATACAAGTATGACTAACCTCTGGACACCTAATGAGTAAAGTGGGAGATGAACTAAAGGCTATCTCCCGAGGAGCGGGAGATGTAAACGGCTCGGCCAAGAGCCACCTGAGGGGCAGGTGGCCCTGGGCAGTGCAGAAACTATCTCCTTGATAGTGAGGACCTGGTAACCAGGGATAATGATATAAGATGGTAAACTGTACTGCAGCCAGGGTAAGAGACCACTGGCTGCTAACAGGCCGGACTCTCTGAGGAGCGGGAGTCCTGGTTGCAGCTGACACCTGGTGGAATGGTGTTACTGCTAGTACAGTTAGACTGAGCACTCAGGGAGAGTGACAGCTTGAGTGGTCGGGCAGGCCAGGTCGACAACACACGAGCAGATCAGGTACAGAGAGAGAGAGACTGATTCGGTAACCGGGTAGAGGCAGGGTCTGGCAACAGGTAGGCAGATATGCAGAGGTACCGAACCAGAAAGCAAGAGAAAGGTCGACAGAGCAAATGGTCATAACATATAAGTATAACAAAGTCCTAGACTGGGGTGTGAGTTCCTTGGTCTCGACACCCTGGAACTAGTCTAGAGTATAACACAGTAATAGCACAGTGTTTCTAAGCTTGAGTGTGTGGTCCTTGGTAGAGTTGGGCCGAACCTCTGATTTTAGGTTCGCGAACCGGGTTCGCGAACTTCCGCGGAAGGTTCGGTTCGCGTTAAAGGTCGCGAACCGCAATAGACTTCAATGGGGATGCGAACTTTGAAAAAAAAAATTATGCTGGCCACAAAAGTGATGGAAAAGATGTTTCAAGGGGTCTAACACCTGGAGGGGGGCATGGCGGAGTGGGATACACGCCAAAAGTCCCCGGGAAAAATCTGGATTTGACGCAAAGCAGCGTTTTAAGGGCAGAAATCACATTGAATGCTAAATGACAGGCCTAAAGTGCTTTAAAACATCTTGCATGTGTATACATCAATCAGGTACTGTAATTAAGGTACTGCTTCACACTGACACACCAAACTCACCGTGTAACGCACTGCAAACAGCTGTTTGTAAGACAGCAAGCAATGGGCAGCGCTCACAGGCTGCAAGTGAAGTGAAAGCTCCAGAGATATGCCCAGCCCCTTGGGGATAAATACATACCTTGAATACAAATCAGATGCAAATTATGTGCTAACACTAATCTAAATTCTAAAATTTGAATGCAAGCTGACACCCCTGGAGGCAGCTAGCCTGAAGTATACTTAAGTTTTGTACAGCAGAAGGAAATGGCAGCGCTTCCAAACAGACGCTGCACCTGAATTGACTACCTGCACAAGTATGCAGAGCTCGACTAACGGGCAGGTTACACACCTTGCATTCAAAACAGGTACAGTAAAGGGGGCGTTAGCTTCAGCATAAGTTGTGCACAAATTATCCCTAATAGACTCTCCTACGGCGGTGACGTGCCCCAACAGGAGAGAAACTAACCACTAATCTAGCAGTGAAACATATCAAAAAGTGAAGCATGTTCAAACAATGAAAATTGTCCAAAAAAGAAAAAAGGGTTAAAACCTCAAACTAATGTAACGGTGAAGCATATTCAACAGTGAAACATATCCAACAGTGAACCCTAGCTAGTCTAAAATTAAAATCATAATCCTTACCTGGTGCAGCTAGCCATAAATGGTATACACATTTGTTCAAAAGACAGCAAGCAATGGGCAGCGCTCACAGGCTGCAAGTGAAGTGAAAGCTCCAGAGATATGCCCAGCCCCTTGGGGCTAAATACATACCTTGAATACAAATCAGATGCAAATTATGTGCTAACACTAATCTAAATTTTAAAATTTGAATGCAAGCTGACACCCCTGGAGGCAGCTAGCCTGAAGTATACTTAAGTTTTGTACAGCAGAAGGAAATGGCAGCGCTTCCAAACATGAGCGCTGCCCATTGCTTGCTGTCTTTTGAACAAATGTGTATACCATTTATGGCTAGCTGCACCAGGTAAGGATTATGATTTTAATTTTAGACTAGCTAGGGTTCACTGTTGGATATGTTTCACTGTTGAATATGCTTCACCGTTACATTAGTTTGAGGTTTTAACCCTTTTTTCTTTTTTGGACAATTTTCATTGTTTGAACATGCTTCACTTTTTGATATGTTTCACTGCTAGATTAGTGGTTAGTTTCTCTCCTGTTGGGGCACGTCACCGCCGTAGGAGAGTCTATTAGGGATAATTTGTGCACAACTTATGCTGAAGCTAACGCCCCCTTTACTGTACCTGTTTTGAATGCAAGGTGTGTAACCTGCCCGTTAGTCGAGCTCTGCATACTTGTGCAGGTAGTCAATTCAGGTGCAGCGTCTGTTTGGAAGCGCTGCCATTTCCTTCTGCTGTACAAAACAGCTGTTTGTGTAGTGACGGCCGTGCTGGACTGGTGCGCACCATGGCGAGAGTGCAGGTTTTGGTGGCATTACAGCCCATATGGTTGCCTGGCTGATGTAGCTGAATGACAGAACAGTGACTGTCCAGCTGATCAAATTTGGTCTGACCACAATGAAGCAACGACCTTATTATTTTTTGTGTGCCCCCCGAGACACTCATCTAGGCGCCGGTCATTGCTTCATTGTGATACGCAAGCCCCTTCACCACGGCAAGGTAATGATCACGAAAGGGAATGGGCGCATGTACAAGCCTTTTCTTTTGTTGTTGCAGCTGCCCGCAGTGCAGCCAGAAAAATTAGGCAGTCATATACACGCACCAGAAAAATTATTACAGCGGCCGCTGCTAGCAGCGGCCTAAAAAATTCAGCAATCCGCCTGGAATCCCGGACCCTGTTGGTGGTGGCGGAGAAGGTAGTCAAGCGGCCTGCAGGCAGAGATGCTATGTGTGCGGGGACTGACTTAGTCTTGGGGCGGGCAGCAGCCCTCCAGGATCCATGCCTCATTCATTTTGATAAAGGTGAGGTACTTAACACTTTTGTGACTTAGGCGACTTCTCTTCTCAGTGACAATGCCTCCAGCTGCGCTGAAGGTCCTTTCTGACAGGACGCTTGCGGCAGGGCAGGAGAGAAGTTGGATGGCAAATTGGGACAGCTCTGGCCACAGGTCAAGCCTGCGCACCCAGTAGTTCAAGGGTTCCTCATCGCTGTTCACAGCAGTGTCTACATCCACACTTAAGGCCAGGTAGTCGGCTACCTGCCGTTCCAGGCGTTGGTGGAGGGTGGATCCGGAAGGGCTACGGCGAGGCATTGGACTAAAGAACGTCCGCATGTCCGACATCACCATGAGATCGCTGGAGCGTCCTGTCTTTGACTGCGTGGACAAGGGAGGAAGATTAGTGGCAGTGGTACCTTGCTGGCGTTGTGCTGTCACATCACCCTTAAAGATATTGTAAAGCATAGTTGACAGCTTGTTCTGCATGTGCTGCATCCTTTCCACCTTCAGGTGAGTTGGTAACAGGTCCGCCACTTTGTGCCTGTACCAAGGGTCTAGTAGTGTGGCCACCCAGTACAGCTCATTCCCCTTGAGGTTTTTTATACGGGGGTCCCTCAACAGGCAGGACAGCATAAAAGATGACATCTGCACAAAGTCGGATGCAGATGTACCATCCATCTCCTCTTGCTCTTCCTCAGTGACGTCACGTAAGTCAACCTCCTCCCCCCAGCTGCGAACAATACCACGGGAAGGTTGAGCAGCACAAGCCCCCTGCGATGCCTGCTGCGGTTGTTCTCCTGCCGCCGTCCCCTCCTCCTCCTCCCCCAAAGAAACACCTTGCTCATCATCCTCTGAGTCTGACTCGTCTTCTGCACACGACTTCTCTTCTTCCTCCTCCTCCCCCCTCTGTGCTGCCGCAGGTGTTGAGGAAACAGCTGGGTCTGATGAAAATTGGTCCAATGACCGTTCCTGCCGTTCACTGAACAGAACAGGTATACAGTGGCGGGTTCACAGAACAGGTATGCAGTGGCAGGTTCACTGAACAGGAATACAGTGGCGGGTTCACTGAACAGAACAGGTATGCAGTGGCGGGTTCACAGAACAGTACAGGTATGCAGTGGCAGGTTCACTGAACACAACAGGTATGCAGTGGCGGGTTCACTGAACAGGTATACAGTGGCAGGTTCACTGAACAGAACAGGTATACAGTGGCGGGTTCACTGAACACAACAGGTATGCAGTGGCGGGTTAACTGAACAGGTATACAGTGGCAGGTTCACTGAACAGAACAGGTATACAGTGGCGGGTTCACTGAACACAACAGGTATGCAGTGGTGGGTTCACAGAACAGGTATGCAGTGGCAGGTTCACTGAACAGGTATACAGTGGCGGGTTCACTGAACAGAACAGGTATACAGTGGCGGGTTCACAGAACAGGTATGCAGTGGCAGGTTCACTGAACAGGAATACAGTGGCGGGTTCACAGAACAGTACAAGTATGCAGTGGCAGGTTCACTGAACAGGTATGCAGTGGCAGGTTCACTGAACAGGTATGCAGTGGTGAGTTCACTGAACAGGTATGCAGTGGTGGGTTCACTGAACAGGTATGCAGTGGTGGGTTCACTGAACAGGTATGCAGTGGTGGGTTCACTGAACAGGTATGCAGTGGTGGGTTCACAGAACAGGTATGCAGTGGCAGGTTCACTGAACAGGTATGCAGTGGTGGGTTCACTGAACAGGTATGCAGTGGTGGGTTCACTGAACAGGTATGCAGTGGTGGGTTCACAGTACAGGTATGCAGTGGTGGGTTCACAGAACAGGTATGCAGTGGCAGGTTCACTGAACAGGTATGCAGTGGGCTCACTGAACAGAACAGGTATGGTGGGCTCACTGAACAGAACAGGTATGCAGCCAGGAAGGAACAAGCTAAGCCTAACTAATCTTTCCCTATGAGAGACAGTCTGCAGCAGCTCGCCCTACTCTCACTAATGCAGGCACACGAGTGAGCGTAATGGCTGCCGCTGCCTGCCTTTTATTAGGGGGGGAGTGGCTCCAGGGGCTAGTGTAGCCTAATTGGCTACACTGGGCCTGCTGACTGTGATGTAGAGGGTCAAAGTTGACCCTCATGGTGCATTATGGGGCAAACCGAACTTCCGCAAAACTTCGCCTGCGGGACGCGAACGCGAACCATTGAAGTTCGCATGGAACCGTTCGCAGGCGAACCGTTCGGCCCAACTCTACAACACCCTGGAACTG
Organism: Hyperolius riggenbachi; assembly: GCF_040937935.1. Lineage (NCBI taxonomy): Eukaryota > Metazoa > Chordata > Amphibia > Anura > Hyperoliidae > Hyperolius > Hyperolius riggenbachi. The sequence goes on along the minus strand of NC_090649.1, from coordinate 206,132,805 downwards.
GTCTAAAGTATAACACAGCAATGACACAATATCCCTAAGCTTGGGTGTGAGGTCCTTGGTCACAACACCCTGGAACTGGTCTAAAGTATAACACATCAATGACATAGAATTGCTAAGATTGGGTGTGAGGTCCTTGGTCACAACACCCTGGAACTGGTCTTAAGTATAACACATCAATGACACAGTATTCCTAAGCTTGGGTGTGAGGTCCTTGGTCACAACACCCTGGAACTGGTCTTAAGTATAACACATCAATGACACAGTATTCCTAAGCTTGGGTGTGAGGTCCTTGGTCACAACACCCTGGAACTGGTCTAACATATAACACAAACGTAATCTGGCTAAGTGTGAATTCCCAGGTCCTCCTGGTTCTAACACACTGTGAGATCTGACTGGTCTGAGTGCTCACACGTTAGTATTCGCAACGGCAGACAACCAGCAACTGACAGGCAAGAAGTATATATAGTGCAGCGCTCCTCAGCGCCGCCCAGTCCACTCAGCCAATCACCCACTGATCGTCCTGATCAGCTGATCCCTCTCCTATTGGCATAAAGGTCCTGCCTCCTAGCGCGCGCGCGCGCAGCTCTCCCTCTGTGTGCACTACTAGGCTCAGACAAACCAGACGCATGCTGCTGTGTGGAAACCGCCGGTCTGAATGCGGAGACAGCCGCCCCGCTGCCAGACCGCGCGGCGGTGTCTCCGCAATCCATTATACCACCCTTGTGATTATAACACTTATATACATGTGCTTACATCCCTTTGTCTAACGACAATGCACCATTGGGCTCCTGGTCTCTCTCTTATTCACAGAGACTTAGAGGTTACCGGTAACCATTAAGGATCAAAACTTTTTCTAATATTGGAGCTACAACGCCATTATGTCTTCATGTTTTGCCAAGTATGTTACAAACCCTTTACATTACTATCATTCCATGTCCCACCACCATATTTCTCAGCAATTCCAAAAGAGAAGTGTACGTTTATCCCCCCCCTCCCCCGAAAAAAATTATTCAGTGGCCCTCCCTTCCTACATTTAGAACAGTAAGCCAAAGCCACTCATCACCAGTATGGCCACACTCGTGCACAAGGTACAACAGTATGGCTGCAAGCTGTCAGAGGGTCCCGGGCAGCAGTGGTGGTCCTGAGGAGGATGTGAGATGCCCCTGGAGGATCCAGAGGCTTCCCTCTTCTTAGGTAAGTATCCAACTTTATATTTTAACCACTTCGGGATCACAGGTATTTTCCCTTAAAGAGGAGCTGTCAGCCATACTATCTCAAGAAAAAAAACAAATATATAAGTAGATAAATACTTGCTCTACTTACATAACATATGTATTGCACTGTCCACGTTATGATTCCTGTGAATTTTATAAAGGAAAAGTAGAGAATCCTATTCTAGACAGTTTCCATATTTACTGTGGCTATTTTGAAGCCAGTCCTGATGTAATACCCGCCCTTAGTCTCCTCTGCCTGATTTGCCCGCCCTTCACTAAAGAAAGTGCATTGTTTCAGCCTGAGAAATGTTGGCCAATCAGAGAGGAACAGAGGTGTGTGAGGGAAAAACAGGAGGGAAAGAGGCTTCAGCCAATCAGGCTGCATTAGTTAAGTCTGATGGGAAGTAGAGAATCAAAAAAAGACAACCCAGCATGCCCTGCAACATCTTTTGTGTACCAAATTTCTGTGTACCAAATAAGAGTCATGTAAACTGGGGAATGATAATTTATCAACAAGAAAAGTAATAGTGATTTTAACTTTTGGATTGCCTGATTAGCATCCTTATTACTTGTTTACCAGATAAAAATAAAGAATTGATTTTTTTATTTTATGCCCGACAGTTACTCTTTAAAGGATTTCTGATGCGACAAACATTAAACAGCTTTTACTCACCTGGGGCTTCTTCCAGCCCCTAGCAGCAGTCTCAGTCACTCACTGCAGCCCTGGTCCTCAGCGTTATCCCGCTGCTCGCCAGTAAATATCTCAACCCCGTCAGTGGGTCGCAGATGACATGGACGCGTGGGCACAAATGCGCTCCTCCCATTCATTCACGGATAACTTTATTGTTGCTTATCGCACTGAAATGATCTATATTTTTTTTTAGGCTTTCTTTGGGTAGTACTTTTTGCTAAGAATTATTTTATCTTAGATGCATTTTAAAGGGAATAATAAGTAAAAAAGGGAAAAAATCATTATGTCAGTTTTCAGCCATTATAGTTTTAAAATAAAATGAGCTTCTATACATAAAACCCGCACATTTTATTTGCCCCTTTTCCCCGGTTATTACAACATTTAAATTAAATTGTGTCCCCAGTACAATGCATGGCGATAATATTTTATCTTGAAATAAAGGTGAATTTTTTCCATTAAGTGATTTTTCATACTATAACACTAATTGCAAGATTGCCAAATTAACAGTAATATACCCTCATGACATACATATTAAAAAAGTCCCTAAGGTAACTATTTATGTTGTTCTTATTTTTAAAATTATGTAATTTTTGAAACAAGTGTTTTATTTTGGTAACTATGGGGCAGGGGTGGAAGGGGTTCAAAACTAATACAAATGTATTTAATTTTCCTATGTAAAATTGTGTAATGGTGTATTTGGGATCATTTTTGCTTTTTGGCCACAAGATGGCTCTACACTTAGTTCCCGATAAGATGGTCAGTGTTCTCCCCAGGCTCTTTTAGCCGGGTGCTCCACCCGGCTAGTTTTTGTGAACACCCGGCTGTCATCTGCTCACCCCCTCCTATGCTGTAAGCAGAGTTGTGCAGAGAAGCACCAGCCCTGCATTCTCACATCTTGCCCCACCCGGCTACTTTTTCAGGTTACCCGGCTTCTATTTCATGCCACCCGGCAGGAAAAAATTTCTGGGGAGAACACTGGATGGTAATGTGTAAATGTAGCTGTTTACTTTTGTTTATTTGAATAAAAGCCAACGTCTCACAGGCACTGTCATCTGCTCACCCCCTCCTATGCTGTAAGCAGAGTTGTGCAGAGAAGCACCAGCCCTGCATTCTCACATCTTGCCCCACCCAGCTACTTTTTCAGGTTACCCGGCTTCTATTTCATGCCACCCGGCAGGAAAAAATTTCTGGGGAGAACACTGGATGGTAAGGGGTAAATGTAGCTACCGGTATTTACTTTTGTTTATGTGAATAAAAGCCAACGTCTCACAGGCACAGTGATCGGGAACAGCTGTTTTCCATACTCCAATCACAGAAGGAGGGGATTGCAAGGGCGAGACAAACACAAAGGGCGCGGAAATCACGAACGGCGGTGGTAAGTACACAGGGGCATAGATAAGTCAAGTATACAGGGGCATAGATATGAGTAACAAAGTTCCGGAAGTGTTTAAAACCGCCTCAAGTTTGCTTTAAATTTTACTTTCACTTCAGGTTTTCTTTAAAGGACATGCGAGGTGACAAACTAACACAATCTTTACTTACTTGGGGCTTCTTCCAGCCCTTTGAAGTCTTCTGGGTCCCTCGCCGCAGCTCTGGTGTTCCCGGTGTCCCGCTGGCCGCCGTCGGCGGATAAGCACTTCTGCGCAGGTGCGTGGCCGCCTGTACCACCCACGTCATCAGGTGCGTACTGTGCCTGTTCAGTAGTCTGCGCAGTTGCAGTACATGCCCGGTGACGTGGGCGTTCGTGTTCGAGCAGCCGTGCATTTGCAGAAGTGCCGACCCGTCTTGCAGGCGGCCAGCGTGACACTGAGGAGCACTGGAGCTGTGGCGAGAGACCCAGAAGACTTCAAGGGGCTGGAAGAAGCCCCAGGTAAGTAAAGATTACGTTAGTTTGTCATCTCGTATGTTAAGAATGCCACCTAGTGCTATTGTAACTCTTCTAGACTGTCTGTACACTAAAGGGAGAGTTCATATTCTGGGCTTGTAAAAGGAAGAAATTTTAGCTACAGTCAGTTTTGGAAATTGATAGTTGGCTACAAACAGATCTGTTTAATAGTATTATAAGGACACCACTAGCTAAAAAGAGTAAAAATAAAATAGCTTGCGCTAGAAAAAAATCAAAATATTTTGGATATCCTTTCTTTGTCCTCAATGGTGATCATTAGAGATGACCAAAATGTCAGTCTTGTTGCAAATTTGCAACACAAGAATCGCTTTGCAAGATTTTTGTAAAATTGGCAGCTGAGTTCATCTTAAATCTGTGTTAGGAAAGGGGTTTATTTCCTGTGTAAATAACTAGCTCAATCTTTAATTCGATTGTAGCTGTTACATATCGATCAAAAGGCATGTTCTATTGATTGCTTCACTTAAATTCTAGTTTGATACCCTGCAATTTTGGATAGTATTGTCAGCAACGATTTCTCTAATTTCTACTAGTAATCATGTCTAAAGTAATCATGGCAGTGGGCCTGGTTAACAGAAAACGTTTTGGGCATCCATTTGTCCTGTTTCAAGCAAACCTCAGGCAGAGGCGGGACAAGGTCCTCCAGCACCCAAGGCTGAGACATCAAAGTGCGCCCCTCAATCCCTCCCACCCCAGCCGTCACACACTGATTGCTATTAGACTAAGAGGTGCCACAGGGCCCACAACCTCCCCAACACCTTAATATCTAGTTATCTGGCTCGCAGTCACTGCCATGTATCCCCTTTTCTTATTTCTTTCTGCTTCAAACACAATTAGGAATGACAGCTAAATGAATTGTGCGCCCCCTCCTACACTGCGCCCTGAGGCTGGTGCCTCTCCAGCCTATGCCTCGGCCCGGCCCTGACCTCAGGACCCTGTATAAGGCACCAAATATTAACAAAGGTCTCCTGGGACTATCACAGCTTTGTTTTGAGCTAATTTCCCAGTCCTTCCCACACCTACTGACACTGCCTATTTTTTTAGACCTGCCTAAAGTTGCCCATCAACGATACAATCTTGATTGAACAATCTTACCACTTCTATATAATATGAGGGACTATGGCGTCGCTAGTGCCTTTGATCCAGCGCACCTCCCACAAACCTGTTGCCATGGTGCCCCGGATCGTTTAAACGGCAGGAGGGGGCACTGGGCGGAGCGGCGGGGGGAGCGGGCAGTTAAAAACTCACCTTCTGTTCGGATCGACGCAGCACAGCCTCCATCTTCTTCCGACTTCCTCCCACCGGTGTCTGTCGCCTTGGTTACAGCACCCCCTGTGATGACGTGACCGATGTCATCACAGGGAGCGCCGTAACCAAGGCACGGACGCCGGGGGAGGAAGTCAGAAGAAGATGGGCTGTGCTGCATCGATCCGAACGGAAGGTGAGTATTTAACTGCCCGCTCCCCCCGCTCAGCTCCCCGCCTCCTTAGCACCATTCTAGCTAACCTACACTGGGGGAAGCTACCTATCTAATCTATACTGGGGGAAGCTACCTATCTAATATATACTGGGGGGGGGAGCTACCTATCTAATTTATACTGGGGGAAGCTACCTATCTAATCTATACTGGGGGGGAAGCTACTTATCTAATCTATGCTGGGGGAAGCTACCTATTTAATCTATACTGGGGGAAACTACCTATCTAATCTATACTGGGGGGAAGCTACCTATCTAATCTATACTGGGGGGGAAGCTACCTATCTAATCTATACTGGGGGAAGCTACCTATCTAATCTATACTGGGGGGGAAGCTACCTATCTAATCTATACTGAGGGGGGAAGCTATCTATCTAATCTATACTGGGGGGGGGGGAGCTACCTATCTAATCTATACTGGGGGAAGTTACCTATCTAATCTATACTGGGGGGAAGCTACCTATCTAATCTATACTGGGGGGAGAAGCTACCTATCCAATCTATACTGGGGGGGGAGCTACCTATCTAATTTATACTGGGGGGGAAGCTACCTATCTAATCTATACTGGGGGAAGCTACCTATCTATACTGGGGGGGGGGGGGGGGGAAGCTACCTATCTAATCTATACTGGGGGAAGCTACCTATCTAATCTATACTGGGGGGAAGCTACCTATCTAATCTATACTGGGGGGAGAAGCTACCTATCTAATCTATACTGGGGGGGGGGGGCTACCTATCTAATTTATACTGGGGGGGAAGCTACCTATCTAATCTATACTGGGGGAAGCTACCTATCTAATCTATACTGGGGGAAGCAACCTACCTAATCTATACTGGGGGCACCTACCTATCTAACCTATACTGGGGAAGCTACCTATCTAACCTATACTGGGGGAAGCTACCTATCTATCCTATACTGGAGTTATCTACCTATCTAGCCTATACTGGGGGCATCTATCTATCTAACCTATACTGGGGGCATCTATATATATAACCTATACTAGGAGTATCTATCTATCTAACCTATACTGAGGGCATTAGATAGGTAGATTCCCCCCTCAGTATACCTATCTAACCTATACTGGGGGCACCTACCTACCTACAGCCAAGCAAAGCCCATGGGCCCCAGCCCAGAAAAGCCCCAGCCCAGCAAAGCAAACCCTCCAGCCTAGCAATGCCTCCTGGTCCCAGCCCAGCAAAGCATACAGCCAAGCAATGCCTAGTAAAGCCCCCAGCCAAGCAAAGCCCCCCAAAATGCCCCCAGCAAATTGCCCAGCCCAGCAAGTCACCTAGCAAAGCACGCAGGCCAGCCAGCCAAAGACAAGACAGAAGCCAGGTGAGGGGCTTATTTATGTGAAATACTGCCTATTGAATATATTTAAGTTACACCACTGCTATGTTCATGTACACTTGGCCCCACCTATGACCACGCCCATTTTTTGACACGGCGCACGCCGCGCAATCATTCCCTTTTGGTGCCCAGGATCTCCCAGGAACTTAGAAACGCCCCTGACCCTAAGTATCTGTACAAAGTGTATTCACTAAATTTTACCCTTCTACTACAGCTTTCATAAGTTTGTTCAATCAAGATTGTTGTATTGTTAGTGGGCCCCCTAAGAGTTCGTATTTCTGTTTTACAGTAATGTAGTATTTCTGATCTTTTATAATGTTGTAATCTTTAATCATATACTGTTGTAATATTTGACACTTTTAGGGCCCTTTCACAGTTTTAGGTGCAGTGCAACTTCCATGGGGCAAAAGTGCCCACCACAGAGCATCCAACCGCTACATACATTTTGTTCCTTGTGGAAGACTGCACCGATAGGGAATCAGAGTGGCTCTGCCCCCAAAACATCTTACCCCTCAGTTACATGTACACTGCCGGGCAGGAAGTGCATCACATGAATTTCCCCATCTGTGCAAGCGCACTGCACCGCTACTGAAAGTTGTCAAGATGTTTGTGTTGCCACCAATGACTGAATCTCCACACATCCTTCTGTTAAAAGTTCTGAAGATTGCACATGACACAACAGTAGTTGGTCTTATACACAATGGGGGTAAATCTGCATTGAAGCATGTAGTGGGACAGCTTTCTTCCTGGTGCAGCAGCAACCACTTGGAACTTAAAGAGGAACTCCAGTGAAAATAATGTAAGAAAAAAAAAGTGCTTCATTTTTACAATAATTATGTATAAATGATTTAGTCAGTGTTTGCTCATTGTAAAATCTTTTCTCTCCCTGATTTACATTCTGACATTTATCACATGATGACATTTTTACTGCTTGCAGGTGATGTCACTGGAAGGAGAAGCTGCTTGCATATCTGGCAGTTGGAAACAGCTGTTATTTCTCACAATGCAACAAGGCTCCCACAGTGCGATGTCAGTACCTCAGTGCTGTGAGGCGCTGACATCACACTGTGGGAGGGGTTTCACCAGAAAATCAGTCATACACAGCCCCCTGATGATCCTTTTGAGAAAATTAATCGATTTCTCGTGGAAAAGGTGGTATCAGCTACTGATTGTGATGAAGCTCAATTCTTGGTTACGGTTTCTTTAATGCTTTTAAAACCATTGAGTTGATAATTGACTTTAGGAGAACTCGCTCAGCACCTTCCCCTAATCATAACTGGATCTACAATGACCAGAGAAGAGTCATTCAAATTTCTTGGCTCGATAATCTCCAACAACTTAAATTGGGATAACAATACTGTCACTGTCATCAATAGAGCGTAACAGAGGATGTACCACCTATGGCAGCTGAAAATGAATAGTGCAATTCCATACTGCGATCATCGAATCCATCATGACATCACATGCAGTAGATCTAACCACAGTCATTGGAAGAGGGTCATTATTTGCATGGAAAAACATGTTTATGTTTATATAAAATATATTTATCGAATATGCATAATGCTGCACTTCTAAGTGATGTCCAGTACTACATGCAGGAAATGGCAGGCCTGCCTATGGATATGCAATAAGGGTGCCAAGGAAATAGGGCACCAGAAGAAGCCACTTGTAGAAGCTCAGTAAAATTACCGATATTCTACAATGGGTGCTCGCTAATACCGACAGTAGAATATCTGTAATTTTGATATTCTACTATCGCTGTACCTTTCTTCTCACACTAACCCGGCCCCCCTATCTGCTCCTAATACTAACCTTTCCCTATTTAGCACTAAGACTAACCCCCCCCCCCCCTCCTTCACACTTCAGTAACAATGTGGGGTTCGGCTACATATTAGCCACCTTGACGAAGCCTGTGTAAGGCGGGTGTAACACATAGGTGTGTGGGGCTTACCTTGTGTCAGTATAGAAAGCACTCCTGCAGCCTGGCTCGTGTTCTCCTGGACTGAAAGTGCATACCAACCACAGTGAATAGGGTAGCGCTGCACTCCAAGTGTAGCAAGCGGTTGGCTGGACTCTTTGCAGTGTCGGACTGGGAGCTGGAAAAACTGAGGAAATCTACTTGCTGGCCAAGCAGCAGTAATCAGGTATTGCTGCTCACAGTGAAGACTTGCTGCAGGTTTCTATTATGAGTGATAACACAGGTTTACTGCTGCTTGACCAGCAGGTGGATTTCCTCAGCTTTTCCAGCTTCCAGTCCGACACTGTCTCTTTGGATGTTACAACAAATGGGACACTGATATCTCTGGTACATGGTGGTGACAGAACCTAAAGGCACACAATCCCAGAGGTCACGAGAGTCACTGTAGTCCTGTGGTCATCGACTGGGCCTTATGACAAACGTCGCAACCAGCGGTCTCCCCCTCTTAAGAAGCCGGTTAGTTCAACTAGGTACTGGTACCTATAGGTGTGGTGTGAATGTGACTGAGGCCCATATGCAATCAAATTTTTCACCTGAGTTATCTCCTAGGAGATCATTTTCATCTTCTCTTTAAACTAACTTTTCAGCATTTTACAATTGAAAAAGTACCCAAAAGTTGATTAAAGGGTACTATCAAATATATTTTGAGTATTGTCTTGCTTGCTGGTGGTTTAAAAGGATTTTTTTCAAAATTTGTGAAAATATCACCGAGGAGAAAACTCAGGAGAAAAAGTGAATTGCATATGGCCCTGAGAGCGGCGCACTTTAGATTTTCCATTGGTATTTGCATTTTGGATAATGAATAAAGTTGGCATTAATCTTTTTCACAACTTATTGAGTCATGATGCTCCTTGTTTAGTGTACACGTAACTGTTAGCGCCATGACTCCTGCACAATTCTTTTCCAGTTATTAGAAGGAATTATGCAGTGTTGAGTGGCACAGGCTCCTTTATTTGCTGCCACCTTTGCCTCAAATTTTCAGTTAAAAAAAAATGCCTGTTGTGTGGATGCTTTGTTGAATTTTTGGGGGATCATTACACAAACGCTTGCAATCAATGTCTGAAGACCTGATCTGTACTGTATACTTGTTCGTTGTCAGTGGCTCAGGAAGTATTACAGGCACAGGACCAGCATAACAACCAGATAGCTAGCAATGTCAAACATAACTCAGCAGTTGCTCTTCCAATACGCCGCCCAACCCAGTTCAGGTTTATTTTTAAAAGCTGGAGATCAAACAGGCTATCCCATTACTAAACAGACAAAACTGATTTGTTAAAGGACAAGTCTGAGCCTAAACACCAGGTGGCGCTGTGCAACAAGTAATAAATATCCTAAACCGCTAAATGTTATTATAGGGACAGCTCACTTATGACGCATACCTGTGTTTATAGTGGAAACATACTTTCTGCCATACAGCAAACACTAAATAGTTCACGAATATTCTTAGCTCAGCAGGTAGGAATAAATTAACAACTCAAAGTTGGGGTTGGGAGGTCTGAAAACCAAAAAATACTAAACGAAAATGACACATTTAATAGTGTATTTTCCTCATAAATGCTTATGTTTTCTACATCCCAGGAGGGTCTTTAAGGGGAACCTGCCACCCAAAGAAGAACACTTGGTACTACAGCAGTTGCTCTTTATATGAAGTGGTATGTTATGTGTTAATGCTACAATCTAAGCTTATGAGTGTTGTAATGCACACCGTTAACTGAATTTTTCGTCACAGGAGCCAATAGTTACAGATATCCTGGCACCCTAGACTTCACCCTCCATCAACCTACAAACACCTGCCCAACCGCACCGCAAGTGTGCTGGCTGGCCCATCTGTCACTTCTCCATTACTTCCCTTGCCTTTCATAGGTAGCTACAGGTGCCCCATAGTATTAGGTAGCCAGGGCTAGCCTCAGTATTAACTAGATAGAGGTGCCCCCAAGTATTAAGCAGCAAGTGGTACCCCCAACTGTCAACGAACTCGTCAATGGAATGCCTAGAGCTGGGTGAGTAACCTCTCAATTACATTCTGCTCAGGACCCAGCACAGGAGGGAGGCACTTGGGGAGGGAAGTGTGCCGCCTTTCCATCATCAGGGGCCTATAGGCACGTGCCTACAGTGCCTTATGGTAAATCTGGCCCTGCATTTAGGAAATAAAAATTGAAAGTTTCATTGATTTTACATAGGACTTTCAGGTTCCAGTTCCTATTGGTGGTTATGCTATCAAGTCTAAAGGTGCCCTCTAACGGTACAATTTTCAGCAAAGAATTGCCCAAATGATCGCATAAATGTGATCGGATTGGCAGAAAATTAATCTTGTTGATGTTCCAAATCAACTGCGAACAATTCTAAAGTTGATTGATGACAATTTAATACAAAGGAAAAATGTTTTTTATAATCAGCTGTGATAGATAGGTACCGATTGGTTAATTGATGGTAAAATAATTGAAGTATTTTGATTATTTCTGATCGTAGTTATCTGATAACTTGGGCGATTTGTTGCTAAAAATTGGACTGTTAGTGGGTACCTTAAAGTTGCCCCCAATAATACAATCTTGATTGTATGATCTTACCAACTCTATATAGTAGAATGGTAAACTGAGTGAATATACTTTGAATGGATACCCTCATATTACAGAAAAGTGGTAAAATTGTATAATCAAGATTGTATCATTAACCTATTTTGGTTTCTGGACGTAGAAACTATGTCCAGAAACCATGTGCGCTACCGCGCGCCCCCGCGGCCGATCGCGCGCGTGCACGCGCACTCCCGGCCGCAGATTCGGTAGTCAGGGAATCAATATATCGGGCTATGAAGCCCGATCACTGATTCCTCTCCCCCGCTGAAAAAGCGACAGCTTCTCTCGGAAGCTGCGCCTTTTCTGGCCGTTCCCTTCCTGATGCGCCACTCTAAGCGTGTGTTACGCTTAGAGTGACGTCATGTAAACAAACTCATGGCCGCCATCTTGTGGCCAAAAAGTAATACTACACCTGAAAATGAAAATAAATTAAAATCAACACACATTTACATTATAAATCTATTGTTTACCCCCCACCCTCCCAAAACTACCCAAATAAAATGTTTACTATAAATAAAAAAAACCATTACAATAAAAAAAAAAACGTAAATATTTACCTAAGGGTCTAAACTTTTTAAATATAAATATGAAATATTTCTATATTTTTTTTTATTTTAAACTTGTTAATAGTGATAGATGCAAAATGGAAAAAATGCACCTTTATTTCCAAATAAAATATTGTCGCCATACATTGTGATAGGGACATAATTTTAACGGTGTAATAACCGGGACATATGGGCATATACAATACGTGAGTTTTAATTATGGAGGCATGTATTATTTTAAAACTATAATGGCTGAAAACAGAAATAATGAATTTTTAAATTTTTTCTTATTCTTCCTGTTAAAATGCGTTTACAGTAAAGTGGCTCTTAGCAAAATGTACCCCCCAAAGAAAGCCTAATTGGTGGCGGAAAAAACAAGATATAGATCAGTTCATTGTGATAAGTAGTGATAAAGTTATAGGCTAATGAATGGGAGGTGAACATTTCTCTTGTGAAAACCACGGAACCTGAATGGGTTAATGGAAACTTTAAACTGGGTGCAGCTTATCGCTATCATCCCACCCCTCACCACAGAATTATTAATTCATATCCTTACCTTGCATGCAGTAGCAAAACAGGAGGGGGTTCAGGGGTGATGACCATATCTGTGCCCATGCTCCAGAAGGTTTCTGGGGCTGGTAATGATTCCTATTGTTTGATTCGAATTGTGGCAATCATTAATAAACTCTTCCCAACCTGTGCTCAGGCAACTTTCACTGCAGCCAACCTTGAGAAGCAGGATCTGTGGAAGCTCAGTGCTGGGGGCATCTGCAGAGGTATGGCAAACCAGGCTTGTGCCCTGGGAATTATAAACTATCGCTGCACAGAGAATTTAAATGTGTGCATTAAACACCAAGTGAACACCTGACACAACTGGCTGAGCAAATTTGGCCTGATTGGCTATTCATGAGGCAATGCTCATGCAAATATGCATTTGCTTTCGCATGCCAACTAATGCAGGGTCCATTGAACCAATGCCGCAAAGCGGTTTGCCCTGCGGGAATTAGTTCATGCTATACAGCACTATCCAGGAGCGCCTCGGGGAGGCTTCCCAATGCCCCCATAGCAGAACGCAATGGACGTTGAGGTAAGTGCCTGTTTTTAATCCTGGGAGGTGTGTGCGGGCGGCTCTTCCCGGCGCTGGCCACGCTGGGGAGATCGCCTGCACCCCCTGGCCTCCACCTCCGGGGTGCCGCTGTGTGGGTTCCAGGTGGTGAGAGTGCCTGGGACCCCCGCGGCCCCCCGGTTGTATGGGGGCAATGGGAAGCCTCCTCGTGGCGCCCCTGGATAGTGCTGTATAGCATGAACTAATTCCCGCAGGGCGATTGTTTTGCGGTTTTTGGTTTTGACCCTGCATATTTAGGCATGCGAAAGCAAATGCTTATTTGCATGAGCAATGTCTCGTGATTAGCCAATAGGCCAAATTTGCAAAGCCAGATTTGTCAGGTTCACTTGGTTGATGCACACATGCTTTTTCTCTGATTATAGTTAGCATTGCATTTCTTTCTTCTGAGGGCAGGTAGTGAGTGGCTTGTTTTAGGAGGTGAGAGCCCTGGAGCAGGCTATTTGCGCCTGTCCGCCCCTTATGTGTCGCGCCCAGGTTATGCGCATATAGCAGAACGCAATGGACGTTGAGGTAAGTGCCTGTTTTTAATCCTGGGAGGTGTGTGCGGGCGGCTCTTCCCGGCGCTGGCCACGCTGGGGAGATCGCCTGCACCCCCTGGCCTCCACCTCCGGGGTGCCGCTGTGTGGGTTCCAGGCGGTGAGAGTGCCTGGGACCCCCGCGGCCCCCCGGTTGTATGGGGGCAATGGGAAGCCTCCTCGTGGCGCCCCTGGATAGTGCTGTATAGCATGAACTAATTCCCGCAGGGCGATTGTTTTGCGGTTTTTGGTTTTTACCCTGCATATTTAGGCATGCGAAAGCAAATGCTTATTTGCATGAGCAATGTCTCGTGATTAGCCAATAGGCCAAATTTGCAAAGCCAGATTTGTCAGGTTCACTTGGTTGATGCACACATGCTTTTTCTCTGATTATAGTTAGCATTGCATTTCTTTCTTCTGAGGGCAGGTAGTGAGTGGCTTGTTTTAGGAGGTGAGAGCCCTGGAGCAGGCTATTTGCGCCTGTCCGCCCCTTATGTGTCGCGCCCAGGTTATGCGCATATAGCAGAACGCAATGGACGTTGAGGTAAGTGCCTGTTTTTAATCCTGGGAGGTGTGTGCGGGCGGCTCTTCCCGGCGCTGGCCACGCTGGGGAGATCGCCTGCACCCCCTGGCCTCCACCTCCGGGGTGCCGCTGTGTGGGTTCCAGGCGGTAAGAGTGCCTGGGACCCCCGCGGCCCCCCGGTTGTATGGGGGCAATGGGAAGCCTCCTCGTGGCGCCCCTGGATAGTGCTGTATAGCATGAACTAATTCCCGCAGGGCGATTGTTTTGCGGTTTTTGGTTTTGACCCTGCATATTTAGGCATGCGAAAGCAAATGCTTATTTGCATGAGCAATGTCTCGTGATTAGCCAATAGGCCAAATTTGCAAAGCCAGATTTGTCAGGTTCACTTGGTTGATGCACACATGCTTTTTCTCTGATTATAGTTAGAATTATAAACTATACTTGCTATACCCTAGATTAGCTGCTATAGCTTAGCCTGAGCACATGGCAGCCATTGGGGGTGGAGCTAAGCTTTGGTATCCCTGCTATGTACTCTCCATCATTGGCTGGGGTAGGGTGACAGCACTCACGTGTCCTGATATTGTTAAGTCCAGCCAGCCAGAATTTATCTCAGCCAGTGTCATCATCAGAAATTTGAGGGCACCATACGGCCTCGTTCATATCATTTAGCGCAGATGGCTGTGCGATTGGAACGCAACGCGTCCGATCGCACGCCATCTGCGCTCCTATACGCTGCAGATCCCATTCATTACAATGAATGGGATCTGCGCTGCGATTCCCAAAAATGCGTGCAGCACGCGATACCGCAATCGCGCTGCCACGCAGCGCATATGATGGGAACGGTAGAAGGGCTGTCTATGCCCTTCTACCGTTCTTGCGTGTCGCACACTATACGCGCTGCCAAAATGCGGACGGCAGCGCGTATAGTCTGAACGAGGCCTACTGGGAAAACCTCCCCAACACCCACCCCATATTACAATCCACGACACATCTTAGTGAGTAATCAGATTGTACAGGGAGCCATGACTCTCCCTTAGGCCAGGGTCCCACTACAAATCACAAAGCGCTATCGCAATCACTAGCTCTTTGTTTAAGCGCTTTGTAAGCGATTTGAGGTGCGTTTTCTGGCGATTTGGATATTGTATTGAGCCCAAATACAGCATGCTGCATGTCTTATAGTTGTGATTAGTCCTAATCGCAATCGCTCCAATGGGTTCAAGACCATAGACTTACATTAGCAAAGTGTTTTTTTTAAAGCGTAGGAGATTGCTGAAGTATGTGGGGGTGGGATCTCTTCAGTCGTGCAAGGGACACCTGACTCTCTTCTCTGATGCTGTGTGCACCAATCTCCTCCATACTTGCAAGGGCGGGACTTCTGGTGGGGGTGGGGCCTCCAGACTCTATTCTCCTTCCTACCCACACAGTGATTCACAGCTGGGGCTTATGTGGAGCTGCCGTCGACCAGGCCCCAGGCTCTACTCAGGCTCCATACAGCTGTACAATTTGTACAGCTCTGACAGTGGCTCTTCTCTCAGCCAGTCAGTATCTCCTGTCGTCTTCCTCCTGACATCCTTCAATGTCCAATCACTGAGAAGGATAAGAAGCCAGGAGATGCTGCATAGCTAGAATGCTGTTTGTCTGGGCTGAAGAGTATCATGACATACGAGTGTCATCACTGTACACCAGCCACACTAATAATGGGAGCGTACACAGAAGTAATCATTTGGCTTTTGCAGCTGGTTGAGATTTTCTGGCTACAGTCACCCAAATTCTGTAACACAAGCACATATTGTATATGATAAACTATTGGTCTATGTCCTTGTTATTTCTCTCTTTGGTCAAGAGAATGGAGATTCTAATTACACTGAAAATAACTGTGGCATGGACACAAGACAGCTCTAACTGCAGGCTGTAAAAGTTTGCAACTGAGGCTGGAGTCACAGCAAACTGAAGTGACCATTGCTAAAGGGTTAGTAATATGAGGTTTCTGACATTTTAAGTTACAAACATACATACACAAAAGAGAGTACACCTCTCACATTTTTGTAAACATTTTATTATATCTTTTCATGGGTATGACACTTTGATACAAAGGGCTTGATTCCAGCGTGAGGCGCACGAGTTGTATGCACGCTACGCACGGTAGTAGTGTAGCGTGCGCTGGTAACTTACTCATGCTCCTTGCTAATAACTGCCGCTCCACTCGTCTTGCCCTGAGCCCCGTGGCTTTGTAAGGGCCTGTTTCCACTACATGCAGAATGAATGCAGAAAAACTGACTCCAATGAATGCCTATGGAAAAATCTGCATCAGAAAAATCTCGTTTAGTGGAAACAGGCCCATAGGCATTCATTTGAGTCAGTTTTTCTGCATCCATTCTGCGTGTAGTGGAAACAGGCCCTTAGACGTGAACCTGGAACTTTAATTTGCCCAATAGGCAGCCCCCCCATCTCATTCATGTGGCAAGGGAGGGCCCCCAATGCATAGTGCACATCAAAGGTTGAAGTAACTCACCTCTTTAGAATCCACAGTCAGCTGCACACAGGTATGTGTCTGTGGGGATGAAGCTTGGGGGCGGGATTCATGTTGAATTGCAGACAGTTATTCGCGGAGATTCCTGCACTCCTTTGAAGAGGACCATTGTGGTGCCATGAGCAACCTGAAAGTAGATTAGGTTTGGGAAAAACACCCAAACAATTATTTACAGCAACCTATTTTCAGATGTTAGAGATTTTTCCACAAATGGAATAAAGTTTGCTGTGCCATCCTGATGGATAACTCCCATATGAAAGGTTTAGTTTTTATAGCTGGTGGTATTATAGATCCTGGAGAGTAAGAGGATCCCTCATCAACTGGGCAGTAGGGATGAGCAAGCAAAACTTTCAAGTTCGGTCACAAAGCGAATCAGACACTATCATGCTTAGCGAGATTTTAAAGAGTCTGAGGCCCAATTTTTAAGACTGAAGTCAAGGCACTGAGCTGCCAAATTCTGAATTTAATTGCAAAGCTTCCATACATGCTATCATTGTCATATTTGCTGTGTAGAATAGTGGGGACAAGTAAAAAAAATGAAAAGACCTTGTAGCTTTTGAAAATCGATTGTAAAGTTACAATACGAAAAATGTTTTTATAAATACTGTTAAATGACAGTTTCAAGACTCTAATTCCTGGTACTCAAAATTGCTCCGACTCCTCGACTCCACAGCCCTTGCAAGAATTGGAGTGGGTACTAAAATCATCCAACTCCGGCTCTTCAGTTTATGAAGCCACCAACTACAACTTGCTCCATCTCTGACTCCCCTGTCTCCTCTACTCCACAGCCCTGGACAGATTGCTGTGGTATACAAAATAATATTTTATTACACAGTACATTTAAAAAAAAACAGTCATTGGTAATGTGGCCATAGACATGATGGTGCTCATTTTAATTTCAGCTGATGATCACACTCCTTTCTTTTGTTTTCTTATAATCCCCATGAGCTCTTCCATTCTTCCTTGAGGTGTTTTACTGAAAAGAGATGGACATTACAATCATTTTTTTAACATAATTTACAAGGTTCATTTACAAAACATTGGCCTCAATTCACTAAGCTTATCTATTGTCTTTAATAACGTTTCTATAGTTATCACCATGGTGATAAGGCATGTCGTATTCAGGAAACATTTTACCTCAGGCAAACCTGAAGTTAACTCTTCAATCCTTAAAATAACTCCAGAATTCTAAAGTTAAAGACAGGCTGTTAATTAACTGTGTGTGAAAATAACTACAGGGGAGGTAACTTAACTACAGGGAAGGTAACTTTAAGGAATACTATCGATACCCAAGTTCTAAAATGACAATGTACAAATAATGTCTAAGTAGCTGTGTAAACATTTTCCTACTTTTCATGTTAAATATCAGAGGCAAAAGCTGTAATTTATTGAGGGTAGGATTTAGCTATATTGGGACAAATCAATTGCAGAAGGGGTGTCTGCTTCAATGCACAGCCAGAGTTTCATATCAGACTACAGAAAGCAAATATCAAACTCTGAAAGCAAAAAGAGTATGAAAAAGCTGTGACAATTAGTTACATTTCCTCTGCTCTTTTCAGACACTTCAGTCAGAAACAGAGCTCCCAACAGCTGCAGCTCCTGTGTCCTGTCTCTCTCTGTCACACACAGACCTACACATAGAGTTAACTGATCAAGTGTGAGGGGAATTTCCCCTCTCCTCATGGCTCAGTCAGCCGTCAGTTTTGGCGTTAGTAAACTTTGAATGTATTTTGCTAACAGTAAACAAAGAAGTTGCTACTAAAATGTATACACCAGTACTTAGCAGCACTTCCCAAACAATTCCTGTGTCAATTGAAAAAAATATGTGAATCGATAGTATTCCTTTAAGGAATGAAAAGATAAGATAACTCTCTCACTGTGTCGTAGCAAGTTTACTCTTGCCTTATTATCTCCAGCATGATCTTAGTGAATTGAGGCCTATGTCTTCCTATGTGGTCTAAGACAGTTGTGATTTAACTGTTTCTCATGACTTATGTCTCCTTGGGCCTGGTGCATAAAGCAGAGGTAAAATTGCCATGCGCCAGTACTAATGGCAGGGGGCAGCATGTGTTACCCTATTAGTGCAATGAACGCTATTGAGGTTACCCCTGCATTGTTGTGGCATGCTTCATGCATCATATCATATAAATTGCATAAATCTGGCTGTGTAGTGATTATATAATCAGTTATTTGATGCTAATGGGGGGGTTGGCTAGGTTGAAAAAGACCCATAACACACAGTGGGAATGCTGAAAATCAAGAGCAGCACATTGAGTAGGGAACAATGGGTAAAAGTCTCTCAAGTCTAAATTCAGATCCCCAATACTGTAGTGAAATGTTATACAAAGTGAATAAATGATTGGTGTAAGGCCTTGTTCACATTATAAATCGCCAGTGCTATCGCAAGTACTGAGCGATTTATAAGTGCTTTTGCTCAGCGATGCTTCAGGAAGTGAACTCTTGTACCTGGAAATGAATAAATACAATTTAGCACTCTGGAAATCGCTATACAAAGCGCTTTTTCAAGCACTTTGCGATTTCCCTATACCTTCCATTGAGCCAAAGCGCTCAGAAAATGGTATTTTAATAAAATCGAAACGCTCACATGTGAACACTGTCATAGGAAATCATTACACAAGCGCTTTTAGGGCAATTTGCAAAATCACCAGTGCTTATGCCCCGTTCACACTGCACGCGTTCCCATCCGTGTTTAGGGAACGTGTGCAGGAGGCAGACACGCACGGCATCAGACAGTGCATAGAGAGTGCGGTCTGGGAACACATGCTGCAAGCATTATTTGCAGAAACGCACGGCTGACCCATTCACTTCAGTGAATGGGATCAGCCACGCAACGCATACAAACGCGGATGACATCCGTTCGTATGCGTTGCGTTCCCGAACGCATGGCCATCCACGTTTGCTAATATGAACAAACCAAGGTACGCAAAATGTCTGGGATTGGCAATGATCTAATGACAGCAGCTGACCGACAGATAATAACTTGAAAGGACCTACTGGGCAACTTGGAAAATTTCCCCTCATTGCTATTGTTTCATGACAGCATGAACAGACCTGAAAATGTCTGCTTCACACACCTTATTCACCCTTCTTTTTCACTCTATAGACATCAGCATAAGCTGAACACTTTTGTCTGCAAATCTGACAAAGCAAAGCCTGAAGGTCAGTTGGATTGTGCCTGCACATCTGCCATCTAATATCTATAAGAGTATTTTGAAGTATCGGTTGAAGTGTGTCTCATTCCATTGTTTACCCTATTCACAGCTTTTGTGATGTATATAATGTATGGGAGCCATAACACTTTGCCTAGACCAATCTGCATAGCGGCAATGTTATTCGCATTAATTATGCTGAGGTA
This sequence comes from Hyperolius riggenbachi, assembly GCF_040937935.1. Taxonomy (NCBI): domain Eukaryota; kingdom Metazoa; phylum Chordata; class Amphibia; order Anura; family Hyperoliidae; genus Hyperolius; species Hyperolius riggenbachi. The sequence continues at coordinate 206,113,003 of NC_090649.1, read as the reverse complement.
CCTTTGGGTTTTGAGTAATCCAACTATATTTCATCTTTGGTTCATGTAGAGATCATTGGACGGGGTGTTATCTAGAGACTGTCAGCAGAGACAAATATAACCATATGCTGTCTGCAACACCTGGTAGGTTTCCATAATAGGGAAGAATAGCTATCCTCAACTCAGTGTAGCATGCACATTCATAGGGAGATTTGTATTTAGGACTAGGCATACTTAGGATGTTGCATAGGCAAACGCAGGGGGCATTACAGCTGCCCAGAATCATTCCTTTAGACCAGGGCCGGTGCTGTGTCTGGGGACAGGCACAAGTTGGGACACCAGAATATCTGTAGGCATCCTGCAGCTCACAGCAATGCCCCCTTTTTTCCCTGCTACAGATGACTTTGGATGGAGCAGCAGCGTGTGTACAGAGCATGGAGCAGCAGCGTGTGTACAGAGCCTGGAGCAGCAGTGTGTGTAGAGCATGGAGCAGCAGCGTGTACAGAGCCTGGAGCAGCAGTGTGTGTACAGAGCATGGAGCAGCTCAGAGCACAGAGTCAGGTAGGAGCACAGCCCTGTGCCCTGCTGTGTAAATGCTTCACTTTCCCCACAATTACCAATGTCACCTGTCCTCATTATTATCTATATCCAAACTGCTCCTGATCAATCCCGTTGTCGGTCGGGAGCAGATTGGACATTTTGAAAATAATCGTCAGATCCTGGCAGTCGGATGGTAAATTGTATTATGTGTATCCAGCATGATGTCCTACCATATTTTATACAGTATTGTGCGTGGGAGAGGAAGACTTTTCAGGAATCCCCCCCTTGGAAATCCTGGGTTTGCCCCTGTGTTGGATACGGGATTGCTACTTAACCACTTTCTTCTTGGCATATCTGGCCCCTTAAAAGACCAGAGACTTTTTTTCACAAATGCCATTTGTGATCACTGGGATTGGCTCAAAGTGATCATGTGGTCAGGAGCCAATGAAATGAGCCAGTGAGATACAGAGCTCTGCTGTCAGTGAGACAACAGAGCGAGCAGGCTGCAGCGCCACAGTATCCGCATAAACAATGGGAAAAGCAAGTGCGCGCAAACACAGAAGTTGAAATTTATGCTCTGGCAGAAATAAGCAGCCACAAATGGGAGATTTCAACTGTGGCAGTCCGGAAAAGGTTAAAGGCAAACAATGTGTTAGAATATTATTGGCATAGATATTTATGTGCCAAAAACTACCTACACTAAAAGCCAATGTGCTTGCACTGTATAGCAAAATACAATGTTGAAAGATCAGGTTTTTTACTGCATATTTGTAGAAAATGTCATAAATCACAATGCACAAAGTAATGTGCATTGCATGTAAACAACTTTTTCATTATTCATTCTTATCACATGGCTCGCTAAGTTTGCAATGCCGACTTCCTGTGTGAAAGTCTTATGTAGATTGGTTAGACTGATCAGTAGTCTGTGAACTGTCCAAACTCCTGTAGTGTTCTCCGCAGAATTTTTTTCCAGCTGGATGGCATAAAAAAGTAGCCGGGTGGGGTGCAACTGGGGCAATGCAGGGCCGGCACAACTCTGCTTACAGTATAGGAGGAGCATGAGGAGGCGAGCCGATGGCAGCCGGTGCTCACCAAAATGAGCCAGGTGGAGCACTCGGCTAAAAGAGCCTGGGGAGAACACGTAATTTATTTATTACATCATCATTACCCACAAGAAATATAACGGTGAAGGTGCCCATTAAAAGTACAGATCTAAAAGATCTAAAAACTGCATCAACTTGAAATTAGCAACTCCCTTGCCATCTCTAGTCAAAGCTATATACACTCCCAATATGCATGGGAGCCGCAAGACAATTTGGAGGGTATGTGATAGATAGACAGACTATAATGCCAGGCATAGAATAACATGCCATTAACTTCTACAACTAAAAAAAGGATTTTTTTTTCAAACAAATATTAGGAAGGGATAAAAATACCCTCTTTAAAGTGTACCAGGAAAATCAAAGAATTGATACTTACCCAGGGCTTCCTCCAGCCCCATAAGCAAGTGTGAGTCCCTCTCCGTCCTCCCTCGGTCTGCCTTTCAGCCATGATCAGCCCCGGTAACTGGCTCAGTTGCGTCAGTGGTGGCCTTCTACGCATTTGCAGACCCCCCGCGCGCATGCCACAACTGACGTGACTGAGCCTGTTCCCGGGGCTGATCGCGGCCGGACTGCGAGGGACTCACTTGTGTTTATGGGGCTGGAGGAAGCCCTGGGTAAGTATTGATTCTTTGATTTGCCACAGTTCTGATTTACTTTAAAACTGATCCAAAACACATCTGCAAACATCCGTCCTATCTGATTCATTGATTTGCCACAGCTCTGATTTACTTTAAAACTGATCCAAAACACATCTGCAAACGTCCTATCAAGGACATTTCTGTAATATTTGCAAATATCCAAAACTGTTTATCTATGGCATCAGATAAACAACAGAAATGTATGAAGGCCTACATTCACCGCATATATATTATAATACAATACAATAACATTTCTATAGCGCTTTTCTCCCATAGGACTCAAAGCGCTTAGGCTCTCTCAGATTCAGTAATTGGTAGTAGGATGAAGTATTCACACAACAAAAGTTATATTTCTGCAAATGCCAAACTGAACAGGTGGGTTTTCAGTCTGGATTTAAACACGTCCAGGGATGGAGCTGTCCTGATCTGTTGAGGTAAGGAGTTCCAAAATGTAGGGGCAGCATGACAGAAGGCTCTGGGACCAAAAGTTTCCAAGTGGACTCTGGGTATGACTAGATTATTAGAACCTGTGGATCTGAGAATGTCGCCAGGCAGTTGGGCACAGGGCGAGCTGAATGGCGGCTCAACCTGCTTCAGCTGATATCCCCAGGCAGCCTTAAATACTATTCCCCCCCGAGTCGTAGCATCTCGGAGGGGATACATAATTCGGGGTCCCGCTATTGCCATACGTAGCTGTGGCCTATAGCTCTGCAGATATAACTGTGCCGATAACAGGCGCTACGGAACGCCCAGCATGTGCCGAGTTGAGCTGTTTCGTCATTCTCCTGCCTCTGGGTGTGATAGATCAGTGTTTGTCAAAATGATTACAGCATGTACCCCTTGTGAAAGATGGTGTTTCCCAAATAACCCCTACAGTGAATAACAGCATCTCAATTACCCCTGGACCCTTTATATCTGCTAGGAGTTCTCAATCTTTGTGCATAAATACCTTTCAAACATTCCTCTTTGATTTTATATCAAGTAAAAAATATATATTCAGGCTTATTTATATATGCTATATCATTGTTTTCATCACAAAGCTCACTGTTATACATTGACTATGAGATTTAAGTAAACCCTGAACCCAGCCCAAGTACCTCCTGGAGTCCACGTATCACATCATATTGAGAACCTAGGCTACAGATATCCAGGTACTAACTATGCCTATTGACTAAATGGATTTATTGGATAACACACATTGACTAAACGGAGTAATAGGAGGAGCCATGATAGCATTGGTTGGTAGCCAACTCATCCCTTTAATTACTATCAAGTCTAAGTTTTGCAAGTTCTGTAGTTAATTACATATAATCCGTGTCTAGTTTGAATCTAACTAACCACTTAAAAATTCATAGGTGTCAGTAATGATGAGCTGGCAACACTGCCTCTGGTGCTTGTAACAGATCACATAGCTAAATGATAGCACATGGCCACAGCTTCGCTGCAAGAATAAAGTCTTTCCACCTGCTCTTCCATTGGCTCTGGAATGTGTTAGGGAACAGACTGTAAAAGTGCCCATTAACTGTATAATCCTGTGACCGATCGATCGCTTTTGATAGCAGCAATTCCTGCTAACCAACTTGATCAGATCAATAAAAATGGCCTTTTTTGGATTGATCCCATCAATCTGATTGGTTACCGGGAATGTGGCCATTAATGGACAAAACCATTTCTGATAGGCCATGGGATTGTACTGTCAATGAGTGAGAAGCTCAGGCATCACTATAGATCCTGCACACTGGAAATGTAGGCGCCTAAATTTCTAGCACTGTTTTTGCCTTACTTGATTTCTTGCACCTCTGACACTGTGGTTGTCCTTGGCAAGTTTTGGTGCGTCTAATCAAGTGTTATGCATAGAGTGCTTGGGGGTACCCACTGTAAAACTTGCACTGGGGCCCACAGATCCTTAGCTACGCCACTGCATAGAACCATCTACAGTATATGAAAGGACAGTGTTTCCTATATGCCATACAGGTAAAACTCGAAAAATTTGAATATTGTGCCAAAGTTCATTTATGTCAGTAATTCAGCTTAAAAGGTGAAACTAACAAATTAAATAGACTCACTACATGCAAAGTGTGATATTACAAGCCTTTATTTGTTATATTTTGTGATGATTATAGCGTACAGCTAATGTAAAAACCCCAAATCTCAGAAAGTTAGAATATTGTGAAAAGGTTCAATATTCTAGGCTCAAAGTGTCAGACTCAAATCGGCGAATTAATCCAAAACACCTACAAAGGATTCCTGAGCCTTTCAATGGTCTCTCAGTCAGTGTGGTTCAGAATTACTGACATAAATTAACTTTTGCACGATATTCTAATTTTTCGAGTTTCACCTGTACAATTCTGATTTTGTTCAATCTTACCACGTATACGTACTAAAGACCAATCCACTGACTAATGTGTCAAGCCCAATAGCAAGTGTTGCCAAAGTTTAGCAGATTTTAGTCTAGTGTTGATGGCCTTCTCTGCAGATGGATGGTAAATGGTAGGGGCTTGCTGCTCTATCTTCAGAACAAAATTCAAGGTCTTTGGGCACCTTTACAGCAATCTCCCAACAAAGGCCCTTACAATGCATATTAGTATGATAGTAAAATAGCCAATGATTACTTTGTATGTGTGCTTCATAAGGACATTACATGCATGATGAAATCATAATGTCAATGTTCTGAAGTGTCGAATACTGCTAAGGGGGGCGGGGGGTTCTGACAGCACTGGAACAAGGGATCCGTGATAGGAGTGGGTAGGCTCTATAGGACCCAGAGGTTTCCTTATCCTTAGCTAAGTATCTGTTTATATTTTTTGCAGGTTCCCATTGACTTTAAGCCTTGTACACACGCTTTACTGTTCTTAGCCTAGGCGGCTGGTCTGACAGTCTCAGCCATGAATCTAACATGTGTACAGCTGTCCCCTGAGGTCTGACAAGGTCACTTAATGATTTAGCATTCCGGATATCCAAGAGACAGTTGGTGGCCAAGTCCACTGTTCCCCTTCTTACGCTGCCCGCTAAAGCAGCTCTGTCATTGCCAGCACCGTTGTCTCCCCACTTCATAGAGACAGAATGCATCGCTCGGCTGTTGCCTAGCGGCCAGTCTATAGAGCATTGGGGCCACGCAGTGTCACCTGCACAATTGAGTTCTATCGTGGCAGGCAAGACAAATTGAGGGGATACTGTTCATGTATATGCACCTCAGGAGATTCGGCTGTATCTCAAGGTTATTTCATCACACCATTTACAGTTTTATCTGACTCTCAGGTTTATCTTGGGTGACAATTTACCAACAATCTCTGGACAGATATGCTAGCTTTCCCTGCCAAGAAGCATGTAGTGCGCAATGGAGTGGGGCAGGCGAGGACGAGCCAGAAGCATCCCGCTGGCAGACTCTACAGGAAAATAGCAAATAGCCTAAGTTTATCCACACGGCAGACTGCTGAAGACAAACAATCAAAAGTCACAGGCTAGTGCTTATGATAATTTGGGGTAACAAGTCCACTGTGTGTATACAGCTATAGAGAAGTGTCAGTCATGTAAACCAAACAGAGCTGCATCCTATGCTGGTCCGATCTGTGCTGCATGGGCTCTCCAGCCCACAGCACAGATCACTTTGAAGCCAGGGCGACCAGACTTCCCCCCTTTTTTCCCCACTAGGGGGATATCCTGCTGGGGGGGTCTGATCGCCGCCGGCCATCTGCGTTTTGCGGGGGGGGGGGGGGCTCCTCAAAGCCCCCCACCGCAGCCATTACCTCCCTCTCCCTACGTAATGCGCAGGACGGAATTCTGTCCTGCGCCTCCTAGGATAGGCTTCCGCCTATCAGATGCCAGCGATCAGAGGCCGGGGATCGCCGATCTGCCTTACGGCAGCAGCGCCGTATGATGTAAACAGCGGCGATTTCTTCCCCGCGTGTTTACATTTTGCAGGCGAGCCGCGATCGGCGGCTCTCCAGCTGTTCACCGAGACGCCCTCCGTGAACTGACATGGATGGTAAACCACTTAAGACCTGCCGACGCCTATGGGCGTTAGCTGGTCGTTAAAGGGAACCTAAACTGAGGAGGATATGGATTTTTCATTTTAAAATACTACCAGTTCCCTGACTCTCCTGCTGATCCAGTGTCTCTAATGCTTTCAGCCACAGCCCCTCAACATGCATACAGATCAGATGCTCTGACTGAAGTCAGACTGGATTAGCTACATGCTTGTTTCAGGTGTGGGATTCAGCCACTACTACAGCCAAAGAGCTCAGCAGGGCTGCCAGGCAACTGGTATTGTTTAAAAGGAAACACCCATATCCCTCTCAGTTAAGGTTCCCTTTAAGTGGTTAAAGAGTAACTGTCAGGCTGCAGAAGCTAATTTAAACCTCTATTCTCCTGTGTTAAACAGTTTAGAAGGAAGCCAAAAAGCCATTAGTGAAGATAAAAATCTCAGTTACCTTTGATGTGTGCTTATCAGAAAAGCTGTTAGACCTAAGAGGACGC